>NW_016690238.1:840210-870605 GCF_001604755.1 Lepidothrix coronata | reverse complement strand
GTATATTAAAGAAAGGAGGACATGGTTCTTGGTGCTGCAGTGAGACTTAAAACCAAACCTTCTCTACTTTAAGTGTAGGAATTTTCCAAAAACTAACTTTAGCTGGATTTCCCTGGACTGGCTTCTAAAAACTCTCTTCAAAGGGGGACATGTTGTAGGGCCATACCACAGCTCATGATCAAAGCCTGTTCAGCCAAGCTAATTCATGCTCTTAATGCAGGATTTAACTAGTTCTACAGGACAGACCCTGAGTTTTGTGGTTAGACACAGAACCTGCTTTAACTGGGAATTTAGAGGCAAGGGTAGTTCCATGATATTCCCTTTATAGTGCTCCCTAAAGTACTGGAACCTCTAATCCCTGAGCGTGTATGGACACTGAGGTGAGGCTTTTGAGCTGCTCAGTTTGGTGTAACAGGGCTCCTGTGTGCAGAGGTGCAACCTGGGAGCCTTTTGGGGGGAAGACATTGCCAATCTCCTGCACAAAACAATTGGCATCTTCTCCAAGAACACGTAGAAGTTGTTTTAAACCAATGTGTTGCCTTCCCAAGGGTGGGTTGGGAGCTTGTGTGGTACACAAATGCTCTGAAGGGACATGCTGTTCTTTTTTATCTTGTGTGTTGCTGTTGGAACTGCTGTTCCCAGACAGGGGAGGTGGGAGCCAGTAGTGGGAGCTTCCTGGCAAACACTGACTGTGGGAACACGTGTTTCAGGCAAGGACTATGTCATGACTGAGGTCGAGAACGGCGGGATGCTCGGCAGCAAGAAGGGCGTGAACCTGCCCGGCGCTGCCGTCGACCTGCCCGCCGTCTCTGAAAAGGACATTCAGGACCTCAAATTCGGTGTGGAGCAGAACGTGGATATGGTGTTTGCTTCCTTCATCCGCAAAGCCTCCGACGTCCACGCTGTCAGGAAGGTGCTGGGGGAGAAGGGAAAGAACATCAAGATCATCAGCAAGATCGAGAACCACGAGGGTGTGCGCAGGTGAGCTTTGGGCAGGGGGCACTTCAGGTTTGTCAGACTGAAATAAATCAACTCACACTCCCTTCCTGTAGCTTTAGACAGCTTTGTGTGGCACTGAACGTGTGCTGTGCCTCGGTCTTGGCTTTCTTCCTCCTTCCTTGGCGTTGCAGGAACACAAACAGGCCGTGGAAAGGCCGTGTGCTGACGGCGCTCTAGATCGATGCTCCCTTCCAGAAGAGGAGGACAGAGCAGATAGAAGGGTGCTTTGCAGAACAAATGGGATAACACAGCTCTTGTCTCGCTGTCAGGTTCGATGAGATCATGGAGGCCAGCGATGGCATTATGGTGGCCCGTGGTGACCTGGGCATCGAGATCCCGGCTGAAAAAGTCTTCCTCGCCCAGAAGATGATGATTGGGCGCTGCAACAGGGCTGGCAAACCCATCATCTGTGCCACTCAGGTACTGGAAATACACCATTGGCTCCTCATGGCCAGAATCTGGCCAGGAGGAAGCATTGGGAGCTGCCATGGCTTGGTAGCGTTGATTAGACAGTGAGATGCCAAGAGCAAAGAGGTTTTGCTCATAGCTGAGGAGTTCATGTTGAGGCACTTCTGTGTTTGGGAACCTCCCCAGTAAGGTTACAGGACCTCTTGGGTGCCTGCTGAAGGTTTTACACCTCAAAACATCATGAGATAATGAGCCTTTTGGGCTGACTGAACATATTCTGGGGAAAACTGGCACAATTTGCCTTGGCATCTTGTGGCATTACATCTGTGCCTGAGGGGGAAGACTTGCCCAGGCTTCCAGGTGTCTTAGAAGATGCACCCACACTGCAGCATCAGAAGGAACTGACTGAAAGATCCATCTCCTTATTCTGGGAGCAATAGGGATCACATGCAGACAGTCCTCAGGCACTGAGAGAGCTGGTTTCCTGCTGTGCTTGCTCTGCACACGGGCTGTGGAAGCAAACACTGTCCCTGGACAGTAGTCATCAGACAAAATTCTGGATGTACAGTGGCATATCCTCCTTCTTTTGCCTGTATTGCTACTGAAATGCAGCTGGAATGCTGCCTCAGGCAGTGCCCCATGGGATATGAGCGGTGTTTGTGCAGTGGTGAGATCCAGCTGGGGAAAGCTGAGGAAGACAGGAGAGCTGGACAGGCTTGGATGTGTGGAGAAGGGTTAGGAAGAGCTGACCTCATGGAAAGCTGTCCTGTTTTTCACTCTCTTGAGAGTGGATGCTTAGGAAGCTCGTGGAGTTGGCTGTTCTGACTTTATATCCCTGTTTATATTATCTAAAACATTTGAAATACTGTGCTGGATGAAGGTGACTTTATTGGGTCAGACCTTGCTCTTTTTGATTTCTAGATGTAAAAAGCCCAAATTTGGGAATGTATGACTGAATCTGAGCTTCCAAAAATACATGTAATGCCACACTCTGCTCTAAAGAGCTCTGGGTTCCTTGGTCCAAGCCTTATGTTGGAAAGTTTAATAAAAAGTTGGAATGTCATGTCTGGGATGTTCTGTGGGTTAAATTTCCCCGGAAAAGGAATAAATGTATAGTGGGTACAAAACTAAATAGGTTGTTTTCCTTGCTAGTAGATGCTTAAATTCAAAGCTGATTTAGGGACCAGGCACCTCTCAGGTATGTTTTGTTCCATACCCACAGAGAACACTTCTCCCAGAGTTCTTAGGCTGCATCCCACTTTCTGCCCACCCTATCAAGAGCATTGAAGTGCACTAATGAAAAAGCAGCTGCTTCCTTTGGCAGCATCTCGACCTCTCCGGGTTGCTCTCTTCCAGATGTTGGAGAGCATGATCAAGAAGCCGCGGCCGACGCGCGCCGAGGGCAGCGACGTGGCCAACGCGGTGCTGGACGGCGCAGACTGCATCATGCTGTCCGGGGAGACAGCCAAGGGCGACTACCCTCTGGAGGCCGTGCGCATGCAGCACTTGGTGAGTGCTGCCCTGCCCTGCCCTGCCCTGGGCCGGGCACACGGGGACCAAAAATGTGCCCAGCTGCCCAAAATTGGCATTTCTTTGCTCACGTTCTGCTGTGGGTGGGTTTTTATCGATCAAATATGGTCCTGAGGGCCTGGCACCTCGGTTTTTGTGCTCCAAACTGTTGTCAGGCAGAGTTGAGAGCTGCTCTGACATATGAAACTTCCCATTTCTTTTTGCTTAGGACAGGGTAAAGGGGGTTTTGCCATTACCTTGATAGAAGTTTTGTCCACTGTCCTATTACAGTGGCATATTAATGCCTTAAACTTCTGCAAGGTCAAGGAGCTGCTTAAGCAGTTTATCTGTAGATAATGAAAGGTTTTGGCTGACTGCAGTGTGGGAGGGGTGGGGGAGGCTCCTGAGGCTGGTTTACAGCACTGCTGCATTCAGCACCTGGTGTGTGCTCGTGTTGGGGGGGTTTGTTGCATGAGTACTGACAGCACCATATTTTTACATGCCTGAACTGCCAGAAACCTCTGCTCTGCTTCAAGTTTCAGCTGATAAAAGCCTGATGTCAAGTACCTAGAAGTGTTGCTGCTCCCCAGTTAGCAGTGCTGTGAATCACAGCAGTGATAACTCTCACCAGTTCTAACTCTCACCAGTTTTATTTGCAGTTCAGATTTTATAGATTAATCAACTCAGCCAGTGTTGGTTTGCAGTGTGTTACCTAAATAACTTTTATCTCAATATGGAGTGGTGTTTTTTGCACGAGGCAAATGCAAAATATGACTTGATGATGACTGGGCAGTGACTGCTCCTTTCCAGGCCAAATGCTAACAGTGCATCTAAAAGCTTCTCCCTCATTTTCCACCCCTTAAATCACAAGGGTTGACTTCCTACCAAGAGTTGGGAACTTGCTGCAGCAAACCTTACACCACCTGGGTTTTCATCCTGGCATTAATTCCTTGGCCTGGGCAGGTTGTGTTGTATCTGTAGCCTGAGTTCAGGACCTGTTGCACCTGCTTCCCTCTTCCTGCAGACCTGGGGATAGTGCTGTTCATTCCACCAGCCCCTGGGGAAACACTGAAGGCTTTAACCCTCAGTGCAGAAATTGAAACACAGATTCCCTTTGTTGAATGTAAGATGTTCCAGGCAGCAAGGTGCCAACTCTGATGGTAGGAGCACGTCCCAGAACAGCCAGGATCTTTCCTCTGAGCTGTTTCCCTTGGTGTTAGTCGAGCCCAGCAATAATGCTCTGAGTAACCACAGCCTGGAGACCTGCAGCATGGCCAGAGCAGGGGGTGTTTCCACCTAAGTGGTAAACTTCCAAATACTGGGCAGGCTGATTCCTGCTAATGGGAGTGGGCTTCCTTCCCATTCAAGTCCATGGTCCACACTAGTCTTCAAACATCACCCTGTCCATGCTGTTTGAGGGGACCAAGGTCTAAACAGCCACTCCATTTCCCTTTCTCCCACCTTCCCTGGTATTTCCAACCATGCACCAACCCTGTATAGCTATTCCTGCATGAGCAGATCCAGCTTTGGGGTGGAGTTAAGGATTGCTGTCCCTCTGCAGCCATGCCAAAGCAGACACGTGTATTCCCATGTTCCATTACACCTGGGGAACGCAGGCTTCCTGCTAAGCTTGGGTTTGCCCTGTGTGCTGCACAGAGCTGCTGCCTTTGTACCAGGGCTGAAGATAACTGCCTGGCTCCCAGCTCCTGCATTTGGAGTGAATGTTTTGAGGCAAATACTCCCATTTTATCTAAAGCCAGCAGTAACAAACGGCTTGAGGACAAGTTGGCACCAGCCTGCTATTCTGGCCTGCCCCATGTGTCCTGTTATTTTTAGACATAAGATACTTAACTACTTTGGCTTAAACTGATAGCTGTGGAAGGGATAATTCCCAGCATCATATAAAATAAATCATCAACACTGGAGTAGGAAAATTCTTGACTTTTTAACTCCAAAGCTTTCACTATAATGACACGTTGATCTCTAATTAAACAGGAACTTGTGCTTTGTGTAGTGGCTGCTCCCTTTCTGAAATAACTGGATGAAGTTGTCCTTGAACATGGTCAACCTTTGCATGCTTTTCTGGTCTCTGCAAGCCTTCTTTATCGGGTTGTCAGGGGCTAATGCAGCCTCCTGAGATGGGAGTGATTCCCAAGGTGCTGGGATGAGCAGGTTACTGAACCTGTTGCCAATGCTCAGCAGGAACAGAAAGTCCTTAGTTGTGCCTGTGTCCCTCTCATCTGTCACGTCTGGCACTGTACAAACTCCTCAACATCCACATTGTGACAGCCCTATAAGGAAGACTTGTTCCTGTTTGTTTCCTTATTACCAGAAGGGAAATTGGTATCCCACTTGGAGGTGAAACTTTACTGGCTCTCAAGTTAAACTAAACCTTTATTGATTCTCAGCTTAAACTAAATCTTTATTTGCTCTCAAGTTAAACTAAATCTAACAAAGCTGAGAAGGACCAGTGTCCCACCTTGAGGGCTCACGTTAAAAGTGCATTATTTGCACGTTGGCTCCATGCAGACTGTTACAGCAGAGCTCTGTGGTGTTAGGAGAGTATGAAAGGAAGCCACAGAGATTCTTGAGGAATAACAGGCAGGACTGTGGGCAGGCTGGTAGGTGGCAAAAGAGTCTCTCAAGGGAGTCATAAGCAGCTGTAACAAAATAAGTTCTGACTCTGAGCTGGCTAGCTCTGTTTCTTGAAAAGCAGTCTGTGTTTACCTGCTCTGACAGGACTCCAAAATGCAATGAATAGCCACCTTTGGAATACCTGCCTGGTGACTGGCCCTGCCATTCACACGATGTGCTGGATGTTAGTCTGGGTTGCATTCAGCAAACTCACAACCTGAGAGCCAAAAAGTTTCACAGCTTGATCCTAATACCCTCTTGCATGCATTACTATGATGATTGGGCAAATTAACGTGATCTCATGTTCCTCTGGTATATCTTTCCTTCTCTTCTTTCCTGTTCTCCTCCTTCCCTCCCCTGGGGGCTGCAGATCGCTCGGGAGGCCGAGGCCGCAATGTTTCATCGTCCGCTCTTCGAGGAGATTTTACGGCTCAATGTTAACAACAGGGACCCTGCCGATGCCATGGCGGCGGGCGCGGTGGAGGCCTCTTTTAAGTGCTTAGCTGCAGCCCTGATAGTCCTGACCGAGTCCGGCAGGTAGGGCTCGGAGAGGGGCTCAGGGCCAGCCCTTTCCATACCAAAAACACGCTGCGTTCTAACACTGCAGGAATTCAGCCCGTGCTGGCCTTGCGTAACTGCTGTGGGCTGAGCTGACTTGTGCCAGGGAGGGACCCCAGCAGGCAGGAGCAGAGCAAGAGTGCCTGGCAGTTGGCATGAGTGTTACCTGAGTGTGGACACGGCAGGGCGAGGTGCCACCATTTTGAAAAGAACACCTGGGAAATCGAATGGTTCCTCTCCAGGGATGTGGTGTTGGGGTGGCTGAGTGCCGTGGCATCACCCCGGCGTGTTGAGCTCAATCTGGGCTCGCCGTGTGGTGACGGTGTTGCTGTGCCACGTTGTGACAGAGCACCTCGCCCTCCCTGTGCTGCCCGAGTGGTGCTGTGAGTGTTGTCATCCCGAATGCGTGTTGCTCTTATAGATTGCCCGGGAGGCCGAAGCCGCCATCTTTCACAGGCAGTTGTTTGAGGAACTGCGCCGTCTGACCCCCCTCAACTGCGACCCCACCGAGGCCGCTGCTGTTGGCGCTGTGGAAGCGTCCTTCAAGTGCTGCAGCGGGGCCATTATTGTCCTCACCAAGTCTGGAAGGTAGGAGGGGACAGGTTCCCCCAGGTCAAGCCAACTACGTGACAGGGTGGGGGAAGGAGGATCCCAAGAACACGGCCCTGAGAGAGAGGTGGAACCTGGTTCTGACAGTGACTGGGAGCCTAGGCCTGCCTGCAGTGCTGGTCCCTCGGAGATGGACTCAATCCGTGTGCTCCGGGTTCCTCAGCCTGTCTCTGCCAGCGTGGCACCAGCTCCGAGCCCGGCTTCCTCTTGCTGCTGTGAGTGGCAGCTCTGCCAGTGGCGCCGGCTGGAAGAGCCAAGGGAAAATAAGTGTTGCAACTCCAGTTCAAACTTCTTGGCAAGAAACCGTCGATGTAACAGTGAGGCAGAAGTTCAGTGGATGCAGAATCTACTTTTTTTTTTTTTTAATTCAAGGCCTTGGCCTTTCATAGCATCCAAATTATTGGTCCCTTGCTGAACTTTGCAGGCATCAGCCCTGCTTGCCTGAGCCCGAGGAGCAAAGAGGGACCGTGTAGCCTAGGGTTGTTAGGGAAAGGGAAAGCTTTGGAAATTTCCTCTTCCAGGCTTCCTTGTGCCTGCCTGTGAATAATCTCTGCACAGGCAAGTGTCTGGCAGGGACCCAGGTGAGCTCAGTGGCTGCAGGTGAGAGACATGCTGGAGTGATGTAGTTTGGGATTTCTGTCCAGCAATGGTAACAGCTGCCCAACAGAGACCTGTTCTTCCAGTTGTGGGAAGGCAGCTGGAGCCTCATGGATCAGCTCTTCCATCTAGAGGAATCAGGCTGTCCCCTCCCAGTGCACGTCTGACCATAAGTCTCAGGCTGCTTTCTGGAAGAAAATCAGGATTTCTCGCCCTGGATTCGCACCAAAGCAGTAGAGCAGCAGCAGAGGTGTGGCTGTGTGTGCTGGGCATAATCTACCTGAAGACCGGGACCATCAGTAAATCCTTCACCTAAATTTACAGCTTAAAATGATTTGGAGCAGCCACTTTGTGCAGAGGTGAGGGAACCATAAGTGTAAAGTTCTGGTTACCCTCATGCTTCTAAGGTATCTTTATCCAGGGTTCTAGCCTTACACTTGACCTTTTTAAAGAGATTTTGAACTTTGACTTTTGAATATTTTTAGCTGTGGATTCAGTTAAACCTTTGAGTACGTGGATCTCCTGGAACTCCTGGGAGGCGGCTTGGACAGCGTGGGAAGGATTGTCTGAGAGCTGGGATGTGTGGTTGGGTGCTTGGAGCATCTGCTGCTGCCTGCTTTGAGCAGCAAACTGTGTGGCTGAGCTTGGCTCCACTAAACAAGGCTGCAGAAGTGAGTGGAGATGCTGGCATGGCCCTTGGAAAGATGGAGCTGTAGATGCTGTGGCCTTACAGTTTGAATCTCTTCTCTGTCTGCAGATGTGTCCAGGGAAAGGGAAGCTGTAGTCCCCACCCAGGGTGTGCTGCTGCTATTTTAAGGCCTCTGTGCCCAACTTCCCAGTATAAATTTTGGGCTCTGTTGCATTTGCTTCCCGTTGGGTGCAGGAGCAGAGCTGTGTGTGGAGCAACTGGCCTGTTTGCTGCTTCAGCAGATGGCTTCCTCCTTGGCACGCTTTGGGGAGCGCTGCTGGCACCAGCTCTTTCCATCCCAGAAACCGGGAGCTCCTCAAAACAGAGGGAACTTGCAGGGACCCCAGTTGAGATGCCAAGGCCTGCTTGGAGAGGCTGGAATAAATGGCACCTCGCCAGTTTAACATAGCAACACAGACAAGGAAAGGCTTGTCTGGGGACCAAAACACCCCAGTGGCACTTGCTGAACTGGGAGGCGAGGTGGTGTCCGCCCAGTTGCCTAACTGGGAATTCAGCCGTGTCAAGCTGGTGGGTGAGTGGCTCTTGGCTGGCATCTCCTCGTGGAGATGGTCACCAGGGTGGCCATCCCTCGTGTCCCTGCAGGGGTTCTGGGGAGCCCTTGTGGGTTGCTTGTGCTCCCGCTGGCCATACACAGTGTCCTCTCCGTCCCCTCTGGCGGCAGTGCCGGCACGTGGGGCTCCACCGGGTGTGTTCTCCCCGCAGGTCAGCACACCTGGTGTCGCGGTACCGCCCGCGTGCCCCCATCATCGCCATCACCCGCAACGAGCAGACAGCCCGCCAGGCCCACCTGTACCGCGGCATCTTCCCCGTGCTCTGCAAGGACCCCGCCCACGACGCCTGGGCCGAGGACGTGGATCTGCGCGTCACCCTGGGAATGAACGTCGGTGAGTGATGGGGGGCTCTGAGCCCCCGGGTGGGGCTTTGGGTTGAACGTGGGCTCTGGTGACAGGGAGAGGAACCGGCTGCCTGTGTGGTAACCGGATCCCGTTGGGAAACCTGTGGTAGTTGCATGGGCTCAGCAGCATCCGATTGGGAAATGGGGCAGTGGGTTTGTCACAGCTGCCTTAGAAGGGGTTTCTGCAGAAGATCAGGTTGGTTTTAAGGTGGTGAGTGATGGAACTATGACACTCATCGCTCTGAGAGACAGGGGAAACCTGGAGCAGAGTGACTGTTCTCCAGCCCCTCCAAATCCTACGTTGTGGAATTCCAGGCTCTGTGTTGGCAGAGAACCCCAAAGCAGATGGGTGGACAGCAGGAAGTGGGGGGAATGTCTTGATACGCACCAGGAGCCACGACTGCCGTGGGGCAGGCAGCTTTGGTGGCTCAGGGAGCTGGTGACAAGTGGGTGAGGGGCAGGGTGGACCTGGGCTCTGACCCCTCTCTCTTCTCTCCCAGGCAAAGCCCGTGGGTTCTTCAAGAGCGGCGACCTGGTCATTGTGCTGACGGGCTGGCGCCCCGGCTCCGGCTACACCAACACCATGCGTGTGGTGCCCGTTCCCTGAGCACCAGACTCAGCCTTCCCTTCCCCTGCCCACCTCCCTTCCCACCTTCCCTCCCCCTCTCCTCTTGCATTAGACCAGCCATTGCTTGCGCTGTTCTCCTTGTCCCTAGAGTGGATGTAGGTTGCTAAACACCACCCAGTGCAGCAGCAGCAGGGGCAAGAGACCTTAAATCACTAAAAGAAATATACTTGAAGTGTTTAGTTTTTTAAAAAACCTCTCCCCCGTAGTGAAGTCCTGCCTTGATGTGTGTTGGAGTTGGCTTAGGAGGTTCCTGGTGACTGTCCTCAGGGTGTAAAATGTCCTTTTCCTGGCCCTGCTCTGGGGGGTTGGGGAAGGAGAGAGGCGATGTGTGGTCAATGGTTCCGCCAGACCCCTCGCTCGAGGCAAGCTGCTACTCACCCCTTCCCATGGGGCCACACACCTCCCCAGGCCCAGTCCGAAGTGAATCCAGCCCCCTCTCCGGTTATTTTGGGATGGGGGCAGGAGGAGGGTGTTGGCTCCGTGCAAGAGCTTACTGTGCTCCCCTACAGCGTTGTCTCCTGTGTTAGTCGTGTCCCCCCACCATCCCAGAGTCCCTTCCCCCCTCACCCAGCACTCTGACGGGCCTTGGGGTGGGAGAGCACAACTGTCCATCAATAAAGAGAAGCTGAAGCACCTGCTGGGCTGATCTGCTCATTGGGGGGGGGGTCTGCAGGGGTTGGGGGCTCTGGTGGAAGGGTCTGAGAGATCTGGAGGGGTTGGGGGTCCAGGGGAGGAGTCGGTTAGGGTTTAGGGGGTCTACAGGGGCTGGGGGTAACAAGGGAGGGGTCATCTGTAGGGGTTGGAAAGCCCGAGGGAGCGGTCTAAGGGAATTGAGGGGGAACGAGTCTCGAAGGGGTTGGGGGGGTGTCTGTGGGGGTTGGGGGCGGCCTACGGGGTCCTGGCCTCGGGCGTGAGAGAGCCGAGGGCGGCCACGGAGCCCGGCTGTGCCAGCCGAGGTCGCCGCTGGAGCACAGCGGTCCCTTTAAGAGGCGGTTCTGCGGCCCGTGTGAGTACCCGGGCCCCGCCCCCTCCCGTCGATGGGCGTGGCCTGTTTGCGGGGGCGGTGCTCGGCGGCGGCGCGCGAAGGGGGCGGGCCCGTGGGGAGAGCGGCCAATGGGCGTGTGGGGAGGGCGGGGTCGAGCGGAAGACGACCAGTGGGCGGACGGCAGGGGCGGGGAGAAGCGTCGTGTGGCCAATGGGCGGGCGCCGTAGCTGCGCGAGGAGGCCGGGGCGCGCGGGGCATGACGGCGGCGCGCGGGGCCGCGCGCAGGTACCGGCGGGGGCGGGAGGGAAGGGGGGGCTCCGGGAGTGAGGGGGGGGCCGAGAGTGAGGGGGGATCAGGACCGGGGTTTCGGGACCGGGGCCGCTTCTGTCCCGCCGCCGCCGCGGAGCCAGTGCTGCCCCTCGGCCTGTCCCGGCCGGCGGCGCCGCGCTGAGGGGAGCGCGGAAACACCGACACCCCCCCACCTTCCCTGAGGGGACGGACTGGGCCGGGCGCTTCCCGCCCGGGACCCGCCGGCTCCGCCTGAGGGGGCGCCCAGCGCGAGTGGGGGCGGGACCGGCCCCGCGGGTGCCCCAGGCGCGGCCCGGGCGGTGTCCGAGCCCCCACGGTCCCTCCGTGCCTCGCACACCCCGCCGGGCCGGGGCCGCCTCCGCCCGAGGTCCCTCCGTGCTCCCCCTTGTTCCCCCCCGTGGCGCGGGGCGCTCGCAGCCGCTCCCAGTGAGACCCCGCGCCCTGGGCGCTGCGATGACCCCGGACCGGGGTCTGGGCTCAGCCCCGGCCGTGACCCCCTGGCCCCGGGGCGGGAACACCCGGCACGCGCGGGGGCACCCGCGGGGCTCCCTCCGGCCCTGACCTCCCGCTCTCTCCGTCCCTCTCTCCTGCCAGCGCCGCTCGGCTCCGGCCGTTCCCCCCCAGCATCCCGGGGTGGCTCCGCTCCAGCTCCGACACGCGGGACTGAAATGACCTTGGACGTCGGGACCAAGGGCAGCTCTCTGGATCCCGCCTGGGCTCGCTCGGGCCGCGGCCGCCCGCCCGCCGGGGCCTCCCTCCGCCTCTGAGCCTCCTGCGGATTTTTGGGAGGCGGGATCCCCGCCCGGCTCTCCCCGGCCCCTCCCGCGCACTTCCCCGGCCCCGGGGAAGGGATCCAGCGAAAATCGCCCGCCGACGGAGGGGCTCGCGCCGGACCTTTTCCAGGCTGGATCCCAGCGCTGCGTAAGGGCAGGGGCACGGCGATCCCGAGGGAGGGAGAAGCACCGGGATTCGCCTGCGGGTTTCGGGGAGCCGGTGTGGGGGCGAGGGGGTGTCTGTACTGGGCAGGGAGACAGCAGGTCACTGGATTGTTTTCCCTTTCCCGTGAACTCCTGCACCCACCGGCTTTACTTTCTGTGAAGAGCTCTGCACTCTGACTGTTTTTATGCCACTTGTAGTTTGGGACACTTGGGATGGTGATTTTCTTGCATAAGCAGCTTCTTGCTGAACAAATTCCTTTAAGAGGGTGACAGTGTGAGCTGCTAGAAAGTGTTTTCCTCACTGTGCCAGCACTGGAAGTGGCTTTTGGAAGGGAAGCCTCTGTGTCACCTGTGCCTGGAGCCCAACCTTATCTTATCCCGTGTTCCTGAACTCCAGACCTGTGTCCCTGATGCATCTGGGAGCCAGGATGGAGCGAGATCTGGAAAAGGGAAACAAGGCAGCTGCTGTGATGTTCCCTCTGGGGCTGAGGATGCTCCTTACAGTGCCCAGACCCTTCCTGGAGCATCCCAATGCCAGTGCTGTGTCCGGGACTGTCTGACCCAGGAATTGTTCCTGGTGGTGGCCATGAGGGGGAGAGAAAACTGGGAGGGGACCATGCAGCACTTCGAAGTTCTCTCCAGCCTCTGGTTTTTCTCATTTTAGGGGATTTATGTGTGTTTGGTGATGTTGGGGGGGTTCTGATGCCCTCGCTCGAGCAGGGGGTGCCTCTCCCTGATCCCTGTGTGGTGCCCCTCGGTGTCAGCCCCGCTTAGGGATAAATCGGCTCACCCGGATTAAGCAGTGCAAGAGCTTGGGGATTTAAGGGATGACGTGAGGGAAGCCAGAGCAGGCTGAGCTCTGGAGAGGGATGCTCCAGATTGAGGCAGAGCCCATTTTTCCAGCACGCGAACAGGGCGGGTGAAGGCTTTGGTGCCTCCATGATACGAGTTTTGGCTTCAGGGCAGCGTGGCATCACCTGGCAGAGAGTGTCCGAGGAATCAGGCAGGGGAAACGCCTTTTAGTGCTATGCCAAAGGATAGTATTTTGGTGCTTCTTGTCAGTAGGGTCTCCCTTCCCTTCCAGACACATCCTTTGACCTGAGCTCCTAAATCAAGCTCTGCATGTTCATCCTGTCCCAGCGGTGCTCAGACTCTGGGGCTGTGCCGGTGGCTCTTTGCCAGCACCAGCTGTGGGGATCCAGGAGCTGGTTCCCAGCCTGTTCCCAACCACATGGCACCAGGAGCTGTGTTTGGTTCTCCTGCACCCCCATGTATGTGCTGCATGTTGTGGGAGCATCCCCATGCCTCCAGCCGGGATTCAGCCTGGCTTCATCACATCCAGACAGTGTTTTGGGCAGGGCCCCGGGCTGTGGGGGCTCATGTGGCTTCAACTCTCAGCCCATTTGGGCACGGCTGTCGGGGTTCAGCACGCCCATCCTGGCTCTCCTCGAGCCTGGGGGTGGTTATTTCCAGGAGTTTCCCTTCATCTGATCCCCTTGGAGCAGGAGCAGGGTGTGTCTAGGGACGTACAGGTGGCGAAAGAGCCACTCTCTGAGTGTAGGAAGTTTGGGTTGGCTTCTCTGCCCAGGCTCTGCCGCAGTGCCATGGCATTATCCCCGCAGGCACTGGGATATGCTCCAGCTCCGCACTAATCCTGCCACCCTGCCTGCGCCCCACCTGCTCCGGCATCACCCCCTGCCTGGTGAGCTGAGCGCTTTCCCTGGAATCATTTCCTCTCCATAGGCCTGTGGCTGTGCTGGCTCAGCCGTGCCGCTGGTCCTCTGGGATCGCTTTGGCTCCCGGTGCCTCAGCAATCTCCGGTGAAGCGTCACCTCGGTGGCCTGCCAGGTGATAACCTCCCCGCGGCGCTGGGCCCGTGTTTACTTTACCTGCCGCGGCCGATAATCACCTCTGATAACATTCCCGATGGTAAACACCCTGCTGGAACATGAGGGAAGCGACTCAAAGGAGAGAGCTGGTGCCTGGCAAGGGCTCTGCCTCGGGACGAGGAGGAGCAGACCCTGGCTGAAATCCCTCCCCCTGAGGAGTTTCGTAGACCTGTGATTGTCCCCAGCTCAACCTCCATCCCTTGAGGAGGAGAGGCTGTGCTTTGGACAGATTTATCTGAGGGAACAGCAGCTCCTTGGCTGCTTGCTTGCGAGCACTAGGGAGTTCCTGGCAAAAAAGTGCCTTTTTTTTTTGTGTCCACGTGACTTGAGAAATTGCAGAAATATTCTTGCTGTCCTTGAGCAGCAGATTCTGACGTCTCTGTGCGGGCCGGGATTGAAGAGAATAGATTTTAGAGCCCCAAGCCCCTCTTGCCCTTTCCCTCGGGGGCTGACAGCGTCTCCTTGCAGTGCCACGCCGATGCATGAGAAGGCAGCTCCCCTGAAGAGCCCCGAGCCCAGGCACGGCCGTGAGAAGCTGGAGGTGTCCCACAAGCAGAAGAGTTTGGATTCCCTCGATGGCAGGTGAGGAGCAGCATCCCAGGGGCTGTGGTTGAGTGTTTTCCCTTTCCCCCATGCCGTGGCATCCCCACTGCCTCTGAGCCCCTGAATCCAGTCCACCAGTGGGGGGGGGGCACAGGGGGACCCTTCGTTGTTTTCCCTCTCAAATACTGAGGGTATAAAAGCAGGGAAGGGAAAGGGATATGGGGAAGGGAATGCTGTTCCCACGGCTGAGGTTATTGGGAGGATTTTGCTCGCTCCGTGGTTTGTCCCTTCATCTGCCCATGGGATGGATGTGGCTGGATGTGCCCATGCACGGCCAAAGCCGAGTCCATCCTCCTGCCCAAGCACATTCCCAAATTCCTGTGTGTGCTTTCCCTCAGGAAGCCATAACCCAGTCAAAGCTGCCCATTTCCAGCTCCCAACCTGTCCCAGACTGCTGCCAGGGCAGCTCTGGTCTCCTTCCTGGAGCTGGGATGTGTTTTGGGGACACTGTTGGGGCAGCTCTTGTCTCCTTCCTGGAGCTGTTTTGGGGACAGTCAACCCTTTCCCAGTGCCTCCATGTCTCCCATCAGAGATCAGCCCTCAGCAGCCGTTACTGAGCCTCAGCAACACCCAATGCCACATCACATCACGGAGACGCCCAAAATGTGGCTTCCTGGGATCTCTTTACATGATTCCTTGTCTCATCTTGCCCCACACGTGTTTAGGGAGCAGGCAAGAGACCTGGGGCTCTTCCTTATCTGATGATTATTATTTTTCCTTCCAGCCTCCGCCTGAACGAAGCCCTCAAGGATGAGGACATCAAGAAATGCCACCGGGAAGTGGTGAGTCTTTGGCTTTGGGAGCGACTGGGCTGGTTTGTTGTCCCTGGAGGAGCCTGCCTGTTGTCCCTGGAGGAGCCTGCCCAGGGTCTCAGCTCAAGGAGCCGGAGACAGCTGCTCGTGTGGGACAGAGGCTCCTGCCTGCAATTTCAGGGCAGCTGGTGATGGTTTTGTGTGGCCTGTGCTCTGCCTTGCAAACACTTCATGATTTTCCATCCAGAGCAAAGGAAAAAGTGGAAACCTTGACTGGGAGCAGCTCAATTTCCGTCCGTTCAAACCTTTTTGGTTGTTCAAATCTTACCCAAAGCAGAGTTTTTTTGGTCCATCTACAGACAAGAGATGCTCGGGAAGAGGAAGGAATAATGGGAAACAGTGTTTTGCCTTTCCCCATGAAGAAAATGGAGGGGAAAAATATTTTTCTGGTTATCCAGAGGCACCTGGGAGAGTGACAGGGTCAGCAGTGGGTCTGTGCTGGGGCCAGGGGGTGTTTCTTGGTGGTAGTTGGAGGTGATACCCCTCGTGTCCCCCTGAAACGCTCCCACCAGCACCCCCACCATGCCGGCGTCTCTCCGGGAGGTGTCTGAGCCAACTCCAGGTGATGCTGAGCCTTGATCCTCTTAGGGCCCGGCTCATCCGGTGACAGGGTGCACGGAGCGAAGGTGACCTTGTCCCACGGGCAGGAGGGCTCTGCCTGCGCTGCTGCCCACAAACCAGCCTTGCTGTGCCAGACTTCCCCGCATCCTGGCAAAGCAGCTCGTCCCTTGGAATTCGCCGGGTCCCTGGGGAGCACCCTGAGGGCAGGGGGCACAAATCTGCCGCACGGGACTGGTCGAGCGGATTTATGGGAAGCGTTGAAGTGCTTTGGAGCTTTGCCTTCCCCACAGAAGTGTCTGAGGGCCGCCGTGCCGAGCCTCCCGCCGCGGTGCCGGCAGGCTTTGAAGCGGTGCCGGGAATATAAATAGCTGGATGGCGCGTCGCGATGGGCGCAAAGCAAGTGTTGTCACCGTGTCCCGGATAAGGGGAGAGGAGGAGGAGAGAAACCGCTGGGCAAAATAAACTGCCTGCGGATGAGCCCGGCAGCAGAGCAGCTCCTCGCTGAGGCTCAGCAGCCTCCTTAGATATTCCGGGAAATGTTTATCTGGGAGGATGGCACAGCATTTGCCAGGGGCTGGGTCATCTGACCTTCCTCTAACCCACTGGGCCCCCTGTCCCCAGCCGGGTGGGACCCCCCTGCGCCGGTCCCGGGTACAGGCAGGGGGAGGTTCTTGTGCAGGAGGTTGATTTTTGGGTCTCCTTATCAGCAAGGTCACCGGATAACTTTGCTCTGCTCTGTTTTCAGGCCGCTAGCAAGTACAACTCCCAGTACCACAAGCTGTTCAAGGACATCCCGACGGAGGAGAGTGTGCTGAAAGGTAGGTGGCAGGGTGAGAGGCAGGGGTGGAAGCGGCAGGATCTGGCACATGCTCTGCCATGGCCCTCTCTCTGCCCTGCAGTTTGCTCCTGTGCACTCCAGAGAGACATCCTCATCCAGGGAAGGCTTTACATCTCCCCCAACTGGCTCTGCTTCTATGCAAACCTTTTCGGGAAGGACATCAAGGTAACGTGGGGACCAACTCACCCCGTCCCATGGGGCTCATAGCCACATCTTATCCCCTCCTGCACCCAAATACCACCAAAATCCCTGTCAGAAGCCTCTAATGGGAAGGGGAGTGTGGCCGTGCCCCCCCTCTGATCACCTGCAGTGTCGGCCTGGGGAAACCAAATATTGGTTTGGTTTAGAATTCCCTGATGCAAAACCTCCCACCAGCCGCAGCGGCATTTGAAGGAAGATCAAAGGTTTCAGGGGGGAGAGATTTGAATGTCTCTTGGCTTTTCTTCTTGATTTACCATCTGATGTTTCCCCATTAGTCTTGTGGCTGACGGGGATCTTGGGGGAGACAACTTCCTTTAAAACTGGGCTGGAGGACTGAATTATTTATACCCAATGCTTTAAACAAATACGTGATGGAGGCTCAGGGTTTTAGCGAAGTTATCCTGCCAAAAATTACATCCTGCCTTACTTTTCACCCTCCCAGGGCTTGCAGGGGGGACTCTCGTGGTGGGTCTTAGGGAGACTGGGTGATGCTTGTGCCGTGCCCATCCCGTGTCCTCTTGCCCTGCAGGTTGTGATTCCGGTGGTCTCCGTGCAGCTGATAAAGAAGCACAAGACAGCTCGGCTGCTGCCCAACGGCTTGGCCATCACCACCACTGCCAGCAGGAAGGTAACACCAACACTGCCAGCACTGGATGATGCCCTGCTCCGGGCTGGGTGTGATTTGGGAGCAGAGAAGGAAGAGATTCCCATCCCCGGTTAGGAAGCGAGCGCTGCTCTCCGTGCTGGCTGCCAGCCAGGGCAAACACCCTCTTGTTCCTGAATTTCACTTTGCTTTGCTTTTGTTCCTGAATTCCACTTTGTTTCTGGACGAAGCAAAGCCCAAGTGAAACTCGGTGGAGCCTGACAAATCCCTGCCAGGCTCACGTAAAACCTTTAAACTCCTTAAACACAAGCAGTGAAAGGGCTTGGACTGGCATTTAGCCGAAGCCGGTGGAAAATTTGGATACAGGGCTGAATTTCCAGCTTTTAAATCCCGTTGGATGTTGTTGGCTGCAGTGAGCTGACGTAGTGGGTCTGAGTCCTTGCCTGCCTGGGTGTTGCTGCCAGCCCTGTGCGTCACCCATCCCCTGCCAGGGAGGGGGTTCTTCTTGCAGGATTTTGGGAGGGGATTATTCCCGATGGATTCTGGTAGGGGGTGGCACAGGGCATTCAAAGCCGTGTGTGGCTGCCCTGCACATCATCTGGGTTCTGCATTGGGCAGAGTCTGGCCCTGTGTTCCCCCCATCCATGGGGATGTTTTCCATAGGTCACATCCCCGTTTCCTGCCATGTCCCTCTGGGCTGAGCATGGGAAGGCCGGTAGGAAGAGCAGCTGAGTGAAACTGGCCCCAAAAAAATCTGGTCCAGGTTTTAGCAGGCTGCAAAAATAACAGCAGGGAAGCTCCGCAGGGAAACACCTGCGGGGAAACACAGCTCCCGAAAAAGGGGAGATTCAAGGGCAGGACGTCTCTGCCTGTCCCTGCCTGTGGAGAACCGGACTCGGGATGGGGGGAATCTCTCCCAACAGCTTCTCTCTTTCTCTTGCAGTACATCTTCGTGTCCCTTATCTCCCGTGACAGCGTGTACGACGTGCTGAGGAGAGTCTGCACACACCTGCAGGTACTCCCCGTTCCACATCCAGCGGCCGTTCCACACGTGCACGGCCCCAGGGCTCTGTGCTCCCCCTTGGGCTGAGCAGAGCTCTTCACCACCCATCTCCAAGGCTTTGGAATGCTCCCAGAGCCCTCCCAGTTCCAAGTGTCCTCGCTCCGCATCAAGGGATGGGAAGAGGGGCAGGATCCGTGCCCTGGGCACATCCTGTTCCCGTGGGCCTTTTCTGGGTCACGGATGAGGCAGAGCCCGGAGTTTCTGCTCTCTCCCAGGGTGTGTGTATGAATTATTTATAATCTGGTAGTAATACTTGTTCTGCCACTCCGCACATCGCTGCCTTTTGCCCAGATCTAAAGTTTTAAGGGGAGGAAAAATGGTACAAAGTAAAAAAAATTTAAATCAAGGGGGAAAAGGCACCCATCAGCCCTCGAGCTGGAGAGGGGGACTGTGGGGACCTCTTCTCCCTGCCTTTGAAACACGTGGGAAGCGGTGCCAGAGCCCTGCCCCGCCCAGGAGGGTGTCTGCCAGCTATGCCGGGGCAGTGATTTGGGTGACTCAGCCCTGTTGCCAAACTGGGGGATTTATTTTTTGGAATGTGCTGGGCTCTGCCCAGATATTCCCTTTTTTTTTCCCCTGATGGTTTATTCCCTGTGCTGTGAACTGAGGCCAGTGCAGGAACCCCCAGCTCAACCACGGCCCTGCTGGGTGTTCAGTGATGGGAAGCAGCAATGCCCTGTCCTCTGCTAGGTGCTCTTTTTCAACCCCAAAATCCCTGTGATCGCAAGTTTTAAGCAGCTGCTCTTCACAGACTCAACAGAAAAGCCAAAATTCCATTTTGTGGCTCAGGTTGAAGCAGGGGGAGGCAGCACCATAACACCCATTTGTCTCTCCCTTCCAGGTTTCGAGTAAGAAGAGTTTGAGTCTGAAGGAGCTGTCGGAGGAGCCGGACGCCGTGTCACTGGTGAGGGTGAGGGCAGCTCTGGGAGAGGGAAAGACCTTCCTGAACTTGTTATGTGGGTGGGAAGTACCTCCAGGCCCCCTCGGTTTGAATGGCCGCTCACACGGTCAGAGTTGGTTCTCCCCCCTCGGTGCCATCAAAGGCCACACCAGGATGTGCCTGTCACCTTTGGAGCTCATCCTCTGGGATCCTCATCCCCACACTTGGCAGGAACAGACGGGTCAAGAGGACCTGGCTGAGCACAGCTGATGACTTGGCCTGTCGGTCTCAGGGGTCCCTTTATAGACAGAAAAACTTCAGAGTGATGTGGAAGATGCTGCAGCTCTGCTCCCGCCAGCCAATGCTGTTCATGGCCATGAACGTGGATGACAGGCTGGGAATGTGGTTGAGTTATCCAGAAACCTGTGGGATGGCTTGTAGCCAAACCATGGTGTGATCCAGTGAGCACAGTGGCTGCATCCTGCACCTTTGGAGCAGGGTGAACTCAGGTCTGGTGGCCCTGAGCTCGGTGCAGGAGGTGACAGGTGGGATGACCCCAATGTTTTGTTGGTCTGGTGGCATCCCAGGGGTTAAAGATTCATTTCAAGGGCTGAATTGGGAGTGATCCAGGCTTGCAGCATGACCTGGTGTTTCAGCAGCTCCAGCACTGGGGACTCTTTGGTGTGGGACCCCCTCTTTGTGCTGGCTGCCTCTGCACATGATTTGGTGCTTTTTTGGGGCATGTTCTGCCCTTCTGGGGCAATGCCAGGTGGAGAAATGGAGAATGCTGGGTGACCGCCCTGAGTTTCAAGGGTGGAGGAGGCTGCAGTTGGTATTTGGGGCAGGTGTGGGGTGCATGGGCAGGTCCCTCTATGGCAATAGGAACCCGCATCCCCATGGAGCCATCACAGAGAACCAGCTCCCACTTAGGACGATGGTTTGGATGTGCTGGTGCTCACTGGAGTTGCCATAAAGTTTGAGTCTGAATCCTTGGCAGTGCCATGGGAGAACCCTCTGGCAGTGCATGGCTCAGCGGGGCTGTTCCCACAGGAGGTGATTGTCCCCGAGGGCAAGTGGAGGAAGGTGTCACCCACCTCACTGTCACTGTCACTGCCAGATGCCAACTACCAGTGCATCCACCGGACCTCTGTCAGCAGCCTGAGTGCCAAGGAGAGCTCCTTCACCTCCGAGGAGCCCCTGGTTTCAGGTGAGGGCAGCATCTGACCTGGGCACACGGGTTTGTGCCCTGTTCTATACGTGGTGCTGGGTGTAAACCTCTATAAATATGTGTTCATCCATCCTCCGCCCTTCTGGAGGGGAATTCTGCCTTGCAGAGGAGCAGGGCTGAGGCTGGGATTCAGTGATGGGGTCCTGGGGATGGGATGGGGTCTCCTGGCTGTGGGGTCTGAGCCCATGAGGGAGAAATGTTTGATGTTTCCTGGTTGCTGGAGAGCAGGAGCGTCTGCCGAGCGTTGCTGTGCTGCTGACTGTGGGTTTGCCTTTCAGAAAGTGCAATAAACACCGAGGAGGAGCTGGAGGTGGAGCAGAGCTGTGTGGCGGAGCTGAGACCTTCCGACTACCAGCTCCTGAAGATCTTCATTGTGCTGTAAGTGCCGAGGGTGGCGCGGGGGGGCCGGGGGTACACCGGGAATGTCGGTCTCAGCTGAGCGCTTGGCTTGTTCCTCTGCTCCCAGCATCTGCCTCCTGGTCGTGTCCTCCTCGTACCTGGCGTTCCGCATCTTCCGTCTGGAGCAGCAGCTCTGCTCCCTGAACCGGGACTACCTCTCCCGTGGGCACAGGAGGTGAGGGATCCCTGGGGACACTTTGGGGCGGGTGGGTCATGCTGTACGGAGGACACAAGGGATGTGGTGCAATGAGCAGTGGCTGAGCTCCACGACAGGTCCCTGGGATGCTTCGTCCGTTATCCCATGCCTGACAGACCCCACAGTGCCATCCCCATGTCAACTGCTGGTCTGAGCGACTGTGGGAAGCTCTGCTGTCTCTGAGACTTTGAACCTTGGGAAGAAGTTTCCTCATGGGTTTAGGGCTCTCCAGTCCTAGGAGCATCAGGATATCTCATTGGAGCTGGGCTGTGCTCTGGGGCTAATGAGACCAAGGGCATCAGCAAGGGATGGACAGGGTGGGATCTCCTTGGGTTAGGGACATGGGGGAAGCACCGGGATGGGTTATGGAGCCTCTGCAGTCACTGCCCCATCTCACCCCACTCCCTGCTGGCAGGTGACTGTTACCCTGGCGCTGGCTGAGGACGGACTCCAACGGTGACACCCTGCCTGTGGATCCCGGTGCTGAGACCTCCCAGCCGTGACTGTTACACGTGGCCCGGCTTTCCCTCGGCCGGTAAAATGGGACCAAGTATTTTCTCTTTTCTTATGGGAACTTGCTCCTGGCAGGACTTCCCAGCCAGCTCCTGGCCACCGTGCCAACTCCCCATCCCACTGGAAACCCGTTTTCTCCCTGGGACGCTGCTGTGCCGTAGCACTGAACGATGGCTCGGGGCTGCTGAGCGCTTGGACCTCCCCTTAGGACTTGCTGCTAAAATGGACGCCAGTTTTTATTCCAGGCTTGGGTTTTTTCTAGTTGAAAGACGACCTTAGGCTCCCCAGGAACCCCCAAAAATGTGGATGAGTTGCTGTTGCTGCCCTGGGTGAACCCACCTCTTTGTCCCTGTCTCAGTACCCCTGGGAATGTGCCCAAATGGCCCCAGATACAGGGATCTGTGGGGATGGGAGAAAGGGGCCGCCAGCCCTGTGGGGCATCATCTATCCCACACCCAAGGGTGAGGGTCCAATCCAGGGCCCCCCAGCCTTTCTTTCGTGGAGCACTGGGCCATCTCAGCATGGGAGGGGGTTGTGTGTCCCCTGCAAAGCACTTTAGGGTCCCCCAGACTGGGTGACCACCCCTGACACTGGGGCCAGACCAAGGCTTCGTTAGTCCCGCTCGCCTCGTTAAGATGTCTGGAAAGGAGCCCGTGGCTGGCACCGGTGAACGACCCGGATCTGGGCCCTGGTTCGTGTTAACCTTGTCACCACGTGGAGCTGAGTGCTGCAGGATTTGTCCCTCAGGATTTGTCCCACAGCCTCCCCCTGGGAGCACACTGGGGCGGCAGGTGATACCTGTGTGATTCCTTTGGGTTTTCTTTACTGTTTTTTGGGAACTACAAGTGCTGATGGGGCCAAATCCCTGTGCCCTGGGGGAGAGTTTGCTGCTCGCTCTGGGCTCCGAACGGCTTTTAAATGAAATGAAAATGAAAATAAACCCAGGATTTTCTAGCACGTGGCTCTCTGCCAGCAGTGTCCTCACAGTGGGGATGGGCTGTGAGCCCTAAAACGAGGTATCCCAACATCTGTGCTGTCCCAGAGCCCCTTCGGGACATGGGTGACGTGGGGACAGCCCTATCCTCGAGTGGTCCTCTCAGGGCTGGGGATGCTCCCGGCACAGGGGACAGGGATTGTTATTACACTAGGTGGCAGCAGAGACTGCGGGATGGGACACGAGCCAGTGGCAGGGCCACCTTGGGGACAGCGTCTGCCTGGGGAGGGAGCTGGGCTGCAACCTCATCCGTAGGGTGGACAGGATGAGCCTTCCTCCTCTTCCTCCTTGAGCATCCACAACCCCTCTCCCAGCCCAGCCCATGCAGGTAAATGGGGGAAATGCATGAAAATGGCCCAACTTGAAAGCCACAGTGGTGTTGGCTAAGCAAGGATTGGGGTGGTATCACTCATTTTTGGAGGATTTAGCACACTGGGGTGCTGAGGGGGGGTGATCTGGTTTCTTCAAAGCTCTGGATTTATGGGGCTGTCGGAGTCCTTGTTTCTGTGGGTGACCTGGTGGGTAAAAGGCACCGTCCCGCCCCTGCCAGGGACTCACCCAGCTGGTTTTCCTGGTGCCGCAGCCCAGATGGGTTTGGGATTGGTGCTCAATGGGTTCATCCTCAAAGTAGGGCTCTTGACCCCAAAGCAGAGGCTTAGAGGTTGAGGACTGGGTGGGTTTTGGTCCGGTGTTCCAGCCTGGTGTGTGGGGTCCCTTGTCCTCGAGCCAGGAATGTGACAGTGGTGACAAAGAGCTCTAACCCATGGGTGCAGTGACATGGAGGAGGCTTGGAGGAGTACCAGGATGAGCTCCTGGTGTGGTGTGGGGGGTCTCTGCTGCTGGTCACTGGTGGCAAGGCTCCAGTTTTGTTTCCCAGGTGGTCTCTGCCACCCGATTGGTGTGTGTCACCTCTCCCAGTGATGCCCTGCTTGAGCCTCTTTGTTTTCTTTGTGTAAAGAAAAGGCACATAAAAGCCTCAGATGCAGGGAATGTCCCTGGGCACTCACCTTGCTGGCTTGGGAACAAGGCTGAGGAGCACAGGGTGGTGCTGGACACCCCCCCCCCGCCCTCAAATCCCCTCCCAGATCTCCCCAGTCACCCCCACCATCCTGCCTTCCTCCCTCCCCTTGTCCTGTGCTCCTCCCCAGCCCAAACCAACCCCTAAAAATGGGACTGGGAGATTCAACTGGCTGAGAAGCCGCTGCCAGACCCCGAGTCACAGCCCCTGTGCTGTGACACTCCATGGGGCAGCAGGAGCCATGGCATTAGCAGGGACCTGCACAGAGGATGGGATGACTCTGGCAAACGCACGGTTTGGTCTGAGTTTTATTCTGGATTTGGGAGTGGCAGTGACGTGGCTCCAGCACAGCCCCTCGGAGTCCAAGGTGAATCCCCTTCGGCCAGCGGCTCGATCCCATTTGAGCTCCAGCTGAGCAGGTTTTCCAGGGAGGGCTGGTGCTGGAGGGATGCCCTGGACCACCGGCTGCTCTCCTGTCAGGGCAGTGTAGGAGGGAGGGGAATGATCCCGACCCTTGTCTGGCCTCACTGCTGCCTGTGAGGGTCTGTTTGGGTGTTTTGAGGGAGCCTGGGCTGGTTTCTTGTTTTTCTCTTGGCAGCAAGGGAAGGTTAAGCCCTTCATCCCCTCGGTGCTGTGCTGCTGCACACACCAGTGGGGCTGGGCTGGTGAGGAGCTCCGGGTTAAAAACAATCCTTCCCCCTTTCCTTTTCCAAGGGTTATATTTAACCCGGATCTCCCTGATCAGGTCGGCGCACTGGGGTGTGGTTGCTCTGCCAGACACCACCTGAGCAACCTGCTCTTTGCTTCTTACTAACTAAGAGATTATTCCTTATCCTGCAATGACATCTCAGTTCAATTTTTATTTTCCCCCCTGCTAAGCTTGGCTTTAACGAGAGGATCCACTCCAAGATCCCGTCACCCAGCACGGGAGGGGAAGTGTTTCGGTTTGAAGTGCATTAAGGACTTCAAGGAGCCCACAGTTATCTTTGGCTTTTATACCTTGAGAAAGCTCAAACTCTGTCCTTTTGTTCTCCCTGATGTGGGGGTTTTTATCTCAAGTAATAGAACTGGTTTTGTCTTAGAGGCAGCAGCAACACTAACGAGGGTTGGGGAGCACTGACAAACCCTCCCTGGATGGAGACGACCTAAAATCCTAATGAAAAACCCCAAGCTTCAAAGAGTGAGTGTTGCTTTTCATCTCAATTAAGTTTCCTTTCCTAAGATTGGGTTTCTCAGCTTCCTGTTAATCTTCCAGCCATTCAGAGTCGGGTTTTAATTTGCAATAAGAGCAAGCAGGGGTGGGGGACAAAAAAAAATGCAATTGCTGGGCAGCCTGGGAGCACCAGGCTGAAGAAAACTGACTTTGGTTTTGCCCTGTTCTTTAATTAATCCTAGCATTTCCTTTGGAGTCTCATCTTTTGACATCTCAGTGTCAGGTTTTCAGGGGCACAAAATCCTGGCTGCTAAATCCCAGACTGCTCCAACACCACTAGTGGGAGGCACAGACTAGAAATAGCCATGATAAAGCACTTGGGGGCTTGGGTTTAAAGGGCATTTGCTAAACCTGGCTTGGAAGGACAATGCCTGGAGCCAATTAAAGCCACCTAACGAGGGTGTGCTGCCTGCTGGGCACAGGTGAAGTCTGTCCAGCAACCTGTTTTGCCACAGCAATTAGTGTAAAAATTCATCATCGAGAGGGTTTCTTTGAAAGCAAAGTGACTTTTGTCGTTAGAAAGGCCGGTGATTTCCAGAGGGGACTAAGGCTTTTCCCACAGGGAACGGGGTGTTTGGGGGGTGTAGCCATGCTGGAGGGGTTACATTCTTCTTCTTTGGGACAATCCTGCGCATGGGCATCTCCCTCAGGCACTGGGGTTGCTGCCTCGAGGACAGGGCAGGCAGTTTTTGGGGGGGCTGGGGGTGCACCCCCATCACTTCTGTGCCAGTTTTGTGATGAGAGCTTTCCACTCGGATCTCTTCTGCGTGATGTAGGAGGGGGTGAGGAGCTGCAGCCCCGGCTCGGGCCGGCCCTGGCAGTACCCGTGGCACAGGGCCTCGGCGTTGCAGATCACGTACATCCCGCAGTCGTAGCTGTTCTGCTGCGCCGGCGCTTTCTCCTCCACAAAGGTGGCTTTGCCCCCTCTTTTGCCCAAAAAGGCCTCCAGCTTCCCTGCCACCTGCCTGGCATGGGCAGAGTTGCACTTACTGTGGGAATCGTAGTGGGCGAAGCACTTCTTGTCCCTGAAATACACCAGTAAGCTCCAGTGGGTGCCCCCAGCGGCCTGGCTGGAGTTGTCATTGATGGGCAGGAACACCAGCTCCTTGTGGAGAAGGTCCAGCGGCTGGAGGAACACGGCTATTTCTTCCTGGCTGAGGGCACACTTGATGAACTGGGCGACCTCGGGGCCGATGAAACACACGCGGTGGCTGAACTCCTGGAACTGCTCGTTGGCGAAGTACTCGAAGGCAAAGCCGATGATGTGGTCGTTGAGCCAGTTTGGAGGCTCCAGCAGGGCCACGTCCGACTGCCTCAGCAGGCTGTCCATGTAGCTGAGCACCACGGGATCCATCCTGCGGCACTCCGGGGACCCGCCAGAGCTGGAACAGAGAAGGGCAAGAGGAGTTTAGGAACTGGGTCACACCTGGGACACAATACAGCTCAAGAAAGCTTGAGTGCCTTCTCAGCAGCAGCGAGCCAGAGCCCGGGATTCCCAGACAGATATTTGAAGGATCATCAGCAGACAGGGGAGTGTCAGGCTGAGCCAGGCTCTTCTGAGCTCTAGGTTAGATCAGCCTTTCACTGAACCTCAAAGCAAAGGAATTTCACAGCAGTTCCTGCTTGGGAACACACACACACCTCTGCACAGAAAACAGACCTGAGCCAGGAGAAGTCAGATGGTGTTTGTGTGTTCGGGTGTTTCACCTGGACAGTGACAGTCACGGGAATTCTTTACATGACTGGTATTCCCTAAATAAAGCCTTTTTGGGGCTGTCTGACATACGGCCCCTCTCACCGAGCATAGAGTGCCCCAGCTCTCTGCCAGACGCACGACCTCTTCCAGGAGAACCTGCTGGGCCACCAGCACGGGAGGCACAGCCATGAGTAAGGAGTAACAAAGCAAAACAAGATCACAAACCAACCAGTTCCTGACCGTGGGAATCTTTAGGACAACTCTGCCTACTCAGATTAGGATTTAGGAGGAGATCTTCCAAAGAGAAACTTGCCTTAACCCCCCTCTGTCCACCCTGGTTCTCCTTATGCTCTGACATCCCCCAGCCCTCCCAGGCTCCTCAGCTGTGGCAATGCACCCTCAGCCCCTCACTGCTCTCCTGGCCAGGATGGGGCTGGTAATGCCACATCTGGGGACAGCGGTGACGTGGAACTGATTGGGCCTCACCCTTCCCTCAGCTGCGCCAAAGGCAGCATGAAAACATCTTCAGATTTCTGAAAGCCCCATGTGAAAGCTCAAAACGATAAGGTCACTTTAATGTGATTCACTAGAAATAAGTCACTAATTTTCCATCGTGACAGACGGAAATTAAAAAAATGGAGTGTTTTGTTGTTTACGTGTTAGGAAGAATTAGATCAGAATCACGAAAAATAACCTCTCCTGGCCTGGGATGCATAAATTAGGGATTCATCTCTCAGAACTCTTGGCCAGGTCCCAGGGCATGTGACGAGTAAGGAACAGAATGGATGAGACATGAGGCCTGTGGAACACGGCGGAAGGAAGGGCCGAGGTGAGTGTTTGGGGCATGACACAGCCCGTGAGAGAGAGTGTGTGTGTGTGTGTGTGTGTGTGTGTACCGGTGGATCCCGGAGATGCCGAGCAGCAGGAGTCACCAGAGGAAGGGAGCAGCCCTTGTTTATGCTGAGCCAACACAATGGTATTTGGACACGCTTCCGACCTAACGAGCTCCAACTGTTTCCAAGTTCGTGGTGCAAATCCTTGCACTATAAAAACAGAAAATCAGAATGAAATCCCAGTAACTTTGTAGCATCCCTCAACATGGTCTGCTTTAGAGCTGGACATCCTCCAAACATCCAGTTTGGGGGTTTAACAGGGGCAAGGCTGAAATACTTTTACATGTGCCCATAAAATGCCCCGAATTCTCCTTTACAACGCGTTCTTTCTGCTTCATCTTTTCCTGGAAATGTAGAAGTCCAGCAGATAGCTTTCCACTCAGTCCAAACAGGATTAGGGGTGAGGGAAGTGTGAGTCCCGTGTTCTGTTCATTTTCCACTCTGCAGAAACATCGTTGGGTGTTTTGTTTTTTTTTCCTGTCAAGAGATTTGGCAGGTTCCTCCAGTCAGGAAGGAGAATGGTTCTAGCAAGTGCTTAATTGCCACGAGCTACTACTTTTAATTTTATTGCCATCTGGTATTTGTGAAACTGCCTGTGGGTTCTTCAGGATGACTCACCACATGCAGCTCCAAGGAAAACCCTCGGGAGGCTCCGACGCCCGTCAGAGCCGGGGCAGGTGAGTGGCTGGAACAACAGCTGGTGGGGCTGTCAAAAGCCATGGAGAGGTGGCTTTGTTTGGGAGAACCTCCCATTAAAGCTAAAGATGGAGCTGCAGAGAAGCCAGGATGTGGAGCCGAGCCTCTCTGATGCCGAGGGGGGGTTGAAATCCCATCGTGGACTGGGAGCAGCTCTGCTCAGCCACAGCCAGGACTTGCTTCCTGAAGGCCCAGGCACACTCTGTTCAGGAGTTTTTGTAAAAACAGGGATAAATACACAGGCCAGGAACCTTTGCTGTAGGTGCCAACAAGAGTCTTGCTGGTTTGTATAATTTGCACATTAGTAGCTGGGATTTGTGCAAACTCTCTGGAATCCTCAGCTCCTCCGAGGGATTTCAGCTGCCCCATTTCCAGTGCTGAGATGAGAACATCGGGGTGAGAGAAAGGGGCATTTCAACACAAATGCCATAATTTCATTTATAGATTTGAAAATGGTGCTGTCTTGCCTCAGTAGGGCAAGAAGTCAAGTTTCCCTCATGGAAGTCGTAATTTCACAAATAAGCTGCCATCGCTGGTGTGAGTTCGATCTGAGAACTGATGGGGCTCCTCTGGGTCCAGGAGGCAAAGCCAAGCCTGTGTTTTCCAATACTTGACAAAAACCCACCCCAAACCTGTTATTTTCACACCATTAAATACAACAACCCTCTGCAGGTAATTGCTGAAGGCACTTGAGGGCCAGGGAATGAGACTCCCCAGTAACTGAGCGTAAATAGGCAGTGGTGGAGCAAAGAGAGCATAAATTCAGGATGAGTCAGATTCCTAAAGTCTATTTTAGTAAATTAAAGGTGCTAAGAACTTGCAGAGGGAATAGTTTAAGGTGACACATCACCAGAGTCCTGTTCCCAATTTAAAGAATATGGAGGTAAATACCAAAAATCACCTGGAAGATAAAAAAATCCAGACTTTACCAGGGAACGGGAGGGACAAAGATCAGGAGTAAAAGGCCACACGATTTAACCACCACACCATTCCCTTTTCCTGGAAATACAGGTTTTAGACACCATGTCTTGAGAGTTGTTGTTAATGGGAGTGAGATTAGAGAAGGAACATCTATTTCTATTTCCAGTGGGAGCTGGGCTGGGTGACACCTGAGCCTCTGGATTTTTGTGACTCCTGACAGAGCCAGAGAACAAACTCAAGGAAAATTAAATAACTAAACCAGACAAGAAGCACAGTTGTCTCTTTTTTTGTTAAATATAATCAATCTCTGTAGCTGTGGGTTATAATTCCTGTACAGTACCAGGACAGAGTCTCTGGGGGTTCAACAGGTCCTGAATGCCGAAATCAGAGGAAGACATTCCCAATTATGTACACACAATGCCCAAACCTCTCCATTCCAGACAAATTCCCCAAATGAGAGACATGCAGCTGCTCGGAGAACCAAACTCACAACCTCTCTTGGTGTCACAGAATCTCCTGGAGCAAGAAACCAAGAGCCACAGCAACGACAGGACGGGGTTGGCCAAAGCCTGGAGTTTACCAGGAACAGACCCAAGGAAAGGAACGGCTGAGGATGATCAATGGCACCGGGAATGTCCCGGAGGTACCGGTGGAAAGAGCTCAGCTCACCCAGCCCATGTCAAACCAGCCACCAATGCACTCACCTCCAGAGAAGGGGTCAGTCCAGGGAGCAGGGGGAATACTGTTTGCCTGAAAGACCTGGATGTCACAGGAATTTGGTCAGGAGAGGGAATTCGGTCAGAGGGAGGGATCTGGGGTGTCACACACCCCGTGAGAGGAGGAGCGACGTGCCTGACCCTGAGCCTGACCCCGAGCGTGACCCCGAGCACAACCCTGAGCCTGACCCTGATCCCGAGCCTGACCCTGATCGTCTCCCGGCGCTCAGTCCCGAGATCAGAGCGCACCAGCAGCCCCCGGGAAGCGCTCAGTTATCCCACCGCTTCGATGGGAATAAACGGGAATTACGCGGCGAGCGGAGGGTTCCCCCGGGCCGGGCGTGGGGTCAGGGCCCTGCTGGGGACCCCCCCACCAGCACCGGGCAGCCCGTGTACGCCCCGCCCCGTGCCGGTAACACCCCTCCATTTTTACCCATTCGAACCTTTTTCCCCTCTAACTCACGTTGACGCCTCCGGGCCCGGGGGCGACCGGCACCGATCTCTGACGGCTGCGGCCAGCGCGATCGCCGGGCAGGGCACCTGACGGGCACCGTGTCCCCCCTCCCCGTGTCCCCCCGGGTCTCACCCTCCGCCTCATCGCCCGCCGCCGCCTCTCGGTTGCCGCGCGCTGCCGTAAAGCGGCCCGGTTGCCGCGTCGTAACGCGAGGGGGCGGGCACGAGGG
>NW_016690238.1:798866-839553 GCF_001604755.1 Lepidothrix coronata | reverse complement strand
CCCCCCACGAGCTCGCCCCCTACGCGTGTCCCCCCGGTGGGTGCGCGGTGCGGCCCCGCATCGCTCCCCCCCCCAGCGCCAGGTTTCACCCCCCGGTGCCGCTCACCCCCGTCGCGGGTGGGTTGGACACGCAGGACGTGGAAAAACCAGCCTGGCGGGGGGGGAGATTTATCTCCCTCTGCGGCCCCAGTGTCACCCCGGGCGGGGGCTCCCCCGCGCCCCCGGCCCTCGTTGGGGCAGCAGCGCCGAGCCCACGGGTGTGGGCATCGCGGCGGGAGCGGGTCGCGGTCCTCCGGGGCTCTGCCAGCCCGCTACGCCACGCAGAGCCATTCCCCATTCCCCATCAGCGGTTCCCACCCCTCGGGATGAGGTATTCCTGCGTTTTAGCGCAGTGTTGGACTCTACGGCAGCTCCCGCCCCGGCACGCCGGACCTTTGCGGGAGCACTGCTCCTCCGGAGGTTAAAACAGCCGGTATTTGTTTCTGGAATTTTCCGAAATGTAGCCAAAACGGCCTTTGCTTTATCCCCCCCAAAATAAAACCCCTCCGACGTGACCCGGGGTAGGACCTGCCGTGAGTTCGGAGCCGGGCGTTTTGCCGCCCTTCTGCTGCTGGATCGGCTCCCTCCTCCTCCATCTGCCTTTTCCTATCCCGAAATCAAGCCGAGTTTAATAAAGTGGGGAGCGTGAGCTCAGCAGAAATCGTGGCTTTGCCATCCCTCGCTGCAGCGCGGTCCCTGCCCATCGGCAGATCAAAAAAATAATCACGTAGCGGCAGAGGAAGGAGGAGATTTGCTGCTACGGGGGGAGAACCGGCGCGGTGCCTCGCTCGGTCGATAACCAGGCGCTGTAATAAATCGCTCTGTAAACAGACTGTTAGTTGGAGAATTGGCTTTCTGGCCGCCTCGAGTGTTTTCCCGACTCTTTTCCCGACTGAGTGCTAGGACATGGCAGGGGAGCGTTGTCTTCCCGTGGAGAGGTGCGTGGACGTGGCGGTGATGGGCTGTGAATGCTTAAGCGCGACCTTACAGAACTGAGCTTATCCCTGGGCACAGCAAACTCTGTCTGGTCTGAGAGGCTGCATTAGAGCATCTTCTTTTCAGCCCCTGGTCCTGCAGTCACGCGATAGCCACAATTTCCCCCCGTGTCCTTGAGTAAACTCGCCCATATCGGTGACTTTTCTCATTTTAAAATTTTATTTCATTAAAATAAGAGGCTTTTCTACGCGTTTTTCCCCCATGAAGGCTCTCCCAAGCCTTGGCCCTCACTCCTGGCCATGATTTTTCATCCCCAAGAGCGTTTTGGAAGCCGTGGCTCCAGCTGCTGATGGCAGGGAAGGTAATTCAGCAGCTCTGGCACACGACTGATGAGCTTTTGTTTCCTGGGCTATCGGTGATGATGCTACTTTTTATTTATTTATTTATTTATTGCAATCGATGCATAAATCAGGGTGGCTTTAGAGATGTTTCCTCTGTGTTGAAAGACCCCGGGGTGCATCAGCAGCGTTTAGAAAGATGTGGAAAAAGCTTTATTTGAATTCATGTATTTAAAATGTAGCTCAATTTTGCAGAGTTATTTCATCTGTGCATCCACTGCTCCTGTTAGGAGTTATAAGCTGCATGTTTTTACCTTTTGTTTCCTCTTTATTTTGGGTGGGGAAGCTGCATTTAAGGTTTTAAGGTATCAAACATCTGATGTGACGTCTGCTGTTGCAGTATCTTCCCCAGACACTGGTACTAAAACACTCAGAGTATCAAACCTGTGGCATCCTTTGCTAGGAAAGTCTGAATGTTTTATGCCTATATTATTTTTATCTGGGATGTTCATGGTGATTTTTGGGAGCGTTGATCGGGTTTGCAGGAAAACCTCTGAGAATGTGAAGCACACAAGGTCAGGTGCTTGGGAAATGTGAAACCTGAGCTACCTATGCAACCTTAATTTAGCTCATGTCAAGGTAGGGCTGGACTTGAAATCCTCATCCCCTGCTTGATTTCTGGGAGGATGGAATCCAGGTCTGGATGGAAGAACCTCTGCTTGCCCACAAGTCCACGGGGGAGTACTGGGAGCACAGGGATGGTGCTGGTCCCTCCACTGGTTTTGCAGCTTGGCACCACCGAGCTGGCCAGGAGGACCAGGGTTCACCATCACAGCTTGGGACCTCATGTGACACGTGGTCCTGGAGCTTAAATACCTCCAGTCTGGGAAAACTAGGAGCAAACTTCCAGTGTCTGAGGTGGGCCTGCAGGGGAGCCAGAGAGAGGCTCTTCATCAGGAACTGTAGTGACAGGACAAGGGGAATGGCTTCCCACTGCCAGAGGGAAGGGATAGATGGGATATTGGGAAGGAATTCTTCCCTGTGAGGGTGGTGAGGCCCTGGCACAGGTTGCCCAGAGAAGCTGTGGCTGCCCCATCCCTGGAAGTGTCCAAGGCCAGGTTGGACAGGGCTTGGAGCAACCTGGGATAGTGGAAGGTGTCCCTGCCCGTGGCAGGGGGGTGGGACAAGATGATCTTTAATGATCTTCCAACCCAGTGCTGGGATTCTGTGATTCAAACGTGACCTGAGGGTTTCTAAAGCCATTTGGGCTGGTTGGTTTTGGCGAGCGTAGCGTGTCCGTTTTTACCCAGTTCTAGTTCTCCTTCCAAACCGTGCAACTTTTGAACTCAATTCCTTTCAAAATGCATTTATTAGGGAGCAACCAAGGTCGTTGAACTGCTTGAAGCATCTTAGCCGGTCAAACTCGATTTCAGAAATTCCTCCATCCCCTCAGTTTGTAAATAAAGTGGGGTTGTGTTCCCACTTGCACACGAAACACCGCGCTTGAAAGCACATTCACTGTGTCGTTAATGAAGCTCCAGCCTGGTCCTGGGGTCCTGCTCCCCCAGACAGGCTGGGTGCAGGTTTCAGTTTGAGGAGACTGATTTTTTTGTGCTGAGGCTAAAAGGAGCCTCTGATTCTCTCAGGCTCGGGTCCTGCATCCTGCGTGCGACGTTTGCTTCACTTCCTCTCCAGCGAACGGGATTTCTCCCTTCTCGACAAAGTAAACACGAGCATAAATATTTAAAGGATCGCGGCTTAAGTTTGCAAATTCGAGACTTTCTCCAGCATTCCTTTGGACAAAAGCAGTAGGGTCGGAGATTTGGGAAGTGTCCGGGTACTTCCCTGCTCTGGGGAGAAGCTCATAATTCTTCAGGCTTCCTGCTGCAAAAATGTTCCGCCGTGTTTTCAGGTTAGATGGGCTGGGATTATCACAAAGCTTGGGTTTCCTATGGAATTGCAAGGATGAAATGCTGCTGATGGGATGGCTGTAGATCATTGGAATTGAGATCGGTTTTTATGGAATTTTATTTTTCTTTTACACAGACCAAATTTTTCCATAGGTTTTGGGTAGACGTGTGGAGGCACAGGTGTTGAGACTATAGAAAGCAAACGTGAAACTCTTGCCAGATAATGGATAAAAACAGGAAAAAAGGGAAATGGAATAGTCATTGTTTTCTCTGTGTGACCCTTTAATATTAAATCTCGCTGTTTGGCAGGTTGAACACCATGGTGAGATGTACGTCTCACTCCTGTGATTGCATCGATGTGTCTTGTAATTAAACCTTTAAAATCAGACTCACCAAACCACTTGACCTCAGAAAATACAAAAACTCAGAAGGGAAGGCTGTGGAAGAGGGATTTTTAGAGTTGAACTCAGTTTTGTGTCTGTTTTTGAGGTGTTATCCGGAGTTACAGCTCTGCTAGACCTCGTGGTAGCACTGTTCTGTCTCGGGGGAGGATCCAGAGCAGGTGGATTTCCACAAGACTGTGGAAAAATCTTACAGGTGAAGTGAGAGCTCCATGTCTTTGCCACAAATGCTTTTTATTTCTAACAACCCCCCCATGATTTTAGTGCTCCGTCCTCTGGAGGAATGTAGGATCGCTCGGGTCAGAAGGCACTTCAGGGGGGTCACTTGGTCCAAGTCCTGCTTCCAGCAGGGTTGTCTGCAAGGTCAGACTGGGTTCCTCCTGGCTTTAGGTGTCTTGTGCTGGTTGTCTTCCACCTGTGGTTTGAGGGTTGCAGGAAGAGAAGGGAAGGGAAGTGGTTTGAGCTGTGTCAGGTCCAAGGGGAACAGGATTCTACGTGATCCACAGCAGCCCTTGCTCACGGAGCGCAGCCTCCCGCTTGCAAGGCTGTTAAACTGCCGCCTCCCGCTGCCTTTCCATGGATTCCTTAAGCTGATCCAGTCACAGGCTCCAGCTGAAAGAGGATCTGGCGTGGTTGAAGTTAATCTTGGGAGGGGAACAGGGGTAGTCCGGGTCCGTTTGCTGATAATCAGCACGGAGCTGGCAAGCGGCCGACTCCACTGCGGTTTGGTGGAAACTCTCTGGAGTTTTTCCAGGCAAAAATGAAATAAATAAATACCTGTTGGTTTAAGGATTATAGTTACTCCCCTAATTCCTTTCTTGCATTGCAGTTTCTCATTAAGCACGGATGAGCATCCCTTTGGAGGGGGTGAGGCATCTCTTCCTTGTGTAGGGTTCTCAGACACCTTTGGCCGTTCACGCTGTGCCAAACCATGGTGAGACAAAACTGTGGGTCATAGTTTTGGGCTATGTTGGTGTTTTTTTGTCAGGTCTCCCTTGGTTTCTGAAGTGCTTTTAAAGGTCTCTTCCAGGTCCTGGAGAAGGTTTATGAAATCCCTGTTGGTACTGAGGCCCCTAGGAACACGCTGGCTCTGTGTGTAGGTCAATCCCCTTGATGGGAGGGCTGGATCACACCCTTTCAACCCTGGTGTTTTCAGAGGTTCCCACTGGCTGCTCGGTTTCTCATGGAGAAATCCTGGTTTCCATCCCTGCAACTCGTAGGAGTTCTGCAAATCCCTGTGAGAAGCCGTGGGGAGCAGAGCAGGGGCTGTCCTGCTGAGATCCTGTGTGCAATAGCAAAGGAAAAATATGTTTTAAAATACACAAATGCTTTGGTTACCACCTTCATGCAAAAATAGCAAAAATATGTGGGTTTCAATATAATTTTGGAGTCTTATTTGCTGGTCTCTTCACCTTGAGTCACTTCTGGTACACTCCAAAATGACCTTGAATCCTGGAGTTACTCTTCCTGCAGATGCCTATTCCAGGTCTCCACTTTTATCTGTCACATAGGGAGAACCTGACAGCCTCCGTGCTGTTCTGTAATCAAAATTCTTACCACTATCTTCTATTTCTTGTAAAGCATGACCTTTAAAAATGCATCCTGGACACGGTGTATCATATCATGGTTGAGCAGTAATGGAAGAGGAGTGTTTTACCCACATAGACCCATCTTTGGAAAACCTGAGCTTTAAAACCAACCCAGATTACGAATGTTTTTGATAGACCGCCAAGAATTCTTTTATTGTGCTCAGCATCTACATGGTTGCTTTTGAGGGATGAACTTAAAACAAGTTAACTGAAAATATTTACTTCAGAAGGCTTCCGTACCTCTACTGTCTTTTCATACTTCACATAAATACATAGACTGAAGTTAAACTTCTCCCAAATGTTGCCGTTTTAACTTTTAGAGGACTTGTCTCTGAACTTTTAGGTTGGTTTGTGCTTGTTGGGTGCACAGGACAGCTTCCCTAGGGAGGAATTAGTAAATGATTTAATTGTTAAGGAATGTGATCCCATTAGGCAAAAAATAAATAAATAATGGGCCGCAGTGGATCGTTAGAAATGTTGCACTTGATTAAAACAATGCTGAGCAAATTGTAAAGATTTTCTGGAATAAGTGGGTTTTTTTGGAAGAGAGAGACTGTGTGAGTAAATAACTCTTCTGGTGGTTCCTTGGAGAAATGTAAGTGCAGGAGAGCCAGTCCCTTCTCCTTAATTCTCCAGCTGCTCTGAAAAACGGGGCATCACCGTGTGGGATTTGTTGCTGCTGGCAGCGACAGGGCTGGCTGAGCCACTCCAGCTCCACAGAGGGACTTGGCCAGGCGTTGCTTAAATGCAGAGTCTCTGTTCCTTCTGCTTCTTTTCATCCCAAAGTGAAGCTCCAGCTGTGCTGCTGGGGGACACATGGTTGGGGCCACGTCTGACTGAGCAAGGAGGGCACAGCTCCGTGTTCATCCTCCGGGCAGGAGCACGGCGGCACCGACCTGCACGGGCAGGCTGGTGTTCCCTGTTGGAGCAGGGCTCAGCCAGTGCCTTGGATAATCTTATCCGCAGGCGCTTCTCCGTGCCCGGCAGGTAGGCGAGGAGATAGCAGGACAATGCAGAGCAGAGGTCAGGTTTGAGGAGCCTGCAGCAGATCACGAGGAATCTCAAGAGTTTTCCTCAGCTATGAACAGAATGAACTTACCGAAGGCGGCCGAGGCTTTTGTGGGAGGATTGGATACACCAGAAATCCTTCGGCTGCTCCCTGCGGAACCTCGCCCGGCTCCGAGGAGTGCGAGCGCATCTCCACTCCTCAGAGCACTTGTTTCCTAGTTCCCTGCTCCAAACACATCTCTGGTTTCACTGCAGTCCGCAGGGATTGGATTAAGGAGTTTATTAGCACTGATAAGTGTTAGCAGCAATATTTCTTCTTCGAAGGCTGAAAGGGTACCTCTCAGAAATGAATTGCCAAGAAAGATGACTTGGCAGCCGTTGTCCATTCCCTGCCCCAACACAGTTGTGGAAAAGACAGGGACTCCTGTGTTGTTCCAGGCTCAAATCCCTTTGTAATTCCAGGTGGGAGCTGCTGCCTTCCAATGCCTTGTTTCTGAGTTCACCTGTGCTGTATGCTGTGTTTCTTTTCCTCTCCCTCCATTTATATGTGATTTAAATCCCTCTCTAGACCTGTTGGGTTTGTCTGTGGTGAACAGTACAATAAATATGAGGAGAAAAAATATTAAAAAAATAGATAAATAATAATAAATAATAACCTTCAGCGAATGGAGTAAGAATAATGGAATAGAGAAAAAAGTGAGCACCAAAGTCCACGTCTGAGTTGCTGAGAATTCATCCTCCCACCTAAAAGTTTTTGCTGGAAAGAAATAAGATCTGAATGCTGAAACAAGGGGGGGGTGGGGGGAAGAATCCCTGCCTGAACGTTTTCCTATATTTTGTTCCCGTTGAGGGAAGGTGTGAATCTGACCCGCAGCAGTTCGCTGGCTGGTTTGTAGCAGCGTTAGGGGTTTCCTCCCCTTGGTTACTTTTCTGTGGTGCAGCTGCTCCGAGGCTGCTTTCGTTTTTGTTTGGTCGGGGAAGATGTGAAACCTGAGGAGCAAAAGCTGAATGAGCTGTTTCAGGCAGTTGTTGCAGTCTGGTGAGTGGCCCCGTGTGAGAGTTTTTCAGTCGCACGCAGAACTCGCTTCAAAGCTCAGTCTAAAAGTAGCTCAGGGCCTGATATTCGTGGGTCGGGCTGTGTGTGGTGGGGAGATTGTGATCTTCTGTCTCGTGTTGGGTTTATTTTTAGTAAAAATTAAATCCTTGAGAGAACAGCTCAAAAAATAATTGGAAATGAAAACCTGCAGACCTGAATTTACAGTGGCTTAGATGCAGTTTTCTGTGTTATTTATCAGTTATTTTTCCCTGTGTGCACTATTTTCTGTACCAAAAAAAGGGTTGGGTTTTTTTTTTTCTCTTCTTGTAGGACTGGATCGCCTTTCTTTTCTGTTTTGCTTTTCTGGGAGCATTAATCTACATACTTTCCTTTCAGGTATGTTCTTCAGGGGCTTGGAGGGGACAGGTATTCCAAAAACTTGAACAATTTTCCTTAGGTGAGGGATCAGTACGGGTTCAGGTGCTGCCGTTATTAGCGAGACTCCAGCCAGCTGCAGGTTAATTTTCTAAATGTCTGCACGTTGAAATTCCTGATGGTTATAGAAATATGTGTGTTTGTGTGCTTTGGGAGCCGGAGCTTTGGAACGCCGGGATAATATTTAGCGAGCGGTACTGATGGATTTGAGAAGAACTTCAGTCTAAGCTGGGAAATTAATCAAAAAAACCCCCAACCTCTTTGGTTTCTAAGCTTTGTGTGGGCTGTAAAATGGTTGCAAAGCTGCAAAGTCAAGTGAGAAAACTGAGTGGGAAGTAGTGAGTTACGGGTGTGGTGCACACCAGGAGACCTTGGGATGCTTCTCCTGGTGGGCATCTTCAGCAGCAGCCCGCTGAGGTCCTTGGAACCTTGGGGATGGGAGAAGAGACATGGAGGGAAACAAAGCTCAAAACCAACCAGACAAATTCTTCTGGTTTGGTTCTGGATTGTGATAGCTGGAGTCTCATCCTTTTGGGAAGAGCAAGGCAGAAGATGCTGTGGTGGGATGGAGGACCCAGGTCAGGCCAGGTTAGACCTGAGGTGTTTTTGCCAGCATTGCTGGGGACTGTGGCTTCATCCTGCACCTCCCAGTGCTCAGCAGCCCTGAAATCTGGACTTAAATTTGATTTTGGGGGTTGCTTTGGGTTTAGGGTTTTTTTTCCTGGTGTTTTGGGATTTTCTGTGTTTGTTTTCTTTTCTTTCCCCCAAGTACCTAAAAATACCCCCAGCTCAGGTCACCTCGTAGGAATCACTGCCTATTGTAGAGGCAAGTAGGGAAGTAGATTCTCTTTGGTGGCATTTGCTTGCTGATAAGACTATTTTTTTTAATGCATTTCCTTTCCTCATTCTCTACGTGCCTTTTAGTTCCTCAAGAAACAAGGTGTGGGGCCTGCTGGTGCCTTAGTGGAAGTGGGAATCCTCTGGGTTTGCTGCATGTGCTGAAGTCCACAGGGCAAGGCTGGGGTGGGTGGATTTGGGGTGGGCGGATTTGGGGTGGGCGGATTTGGGGTGGGCGGATTTGGGGTGAGCAGCCCTGCAACTGTGTATTGTTTTGAGGAAAACAAGTATTTTGCTCACATTACAAAGTATTTCTGAGGGATTTGTGTTGCCGGCGAAATTTTGGGTGAGCGTCGCTCGCCGCAAAGCGCCGAAAAATCATCATTTGAGCTCGCCTTTTTTTTTTATTTTCTCATTTTTTTTAAAAAAACTTTTTGTTGTCCTGAAGCTGTTGATTTTTTTGGGCAAAAACAATGCGAGGCAGTGGCTGTGGTCTGCAGGGTGGGGCTCGGAAAGGTCTTGTTGCTGATTCCCTTGGCTGGGAAGGGCTAATTATAGAGACAAACTGGGGAAGGAAGAGAACGGGGTCAATTAGAGCATCCAGCACAGTTTCCTTTAAATTAGAGGTTGGGCTGGAGAGATAAAAAAAAACCCAACCCCAACATTAAAGAGGCACAGAGTGAGATTTGAAAGGCTCTGGTGCACAGCGAGCTCGGCAGCTGCAGCAGATTCCTGCAGTTTCAATTTGAAGTAAAGAACATGTTGAATTAGGAGTTTGATCATCAAAATGGCCAAATTGAACTGAAAAGACAGTGATGTTCCTGCTGGGTTTATTCTTTAATATGTTTTTGGGTGGCCATAGGTTGGGATAGTGAATGAAGCAAAGAAATGCTTTGTTTCCACCCTTGAGTAAAGTGGATTTTCTGGGAAAGAGGAATTAATTTTAAGTCTTTAACACTCAGAATGTTTTATTTTCATAACAAGGCTACTTTCCTCTCTCTAAATGTAAAATGGATCAGTTTTGCACATATTTTATCCTTTGTTTGAGAGGCCACTGGGGCTAAACTTCTTTTTCTTGGAACTGTCTTGTGGGTTTAAAAGGTTTTTTCCCTGGATTTGTGTATGAGCTGACTGGGATTAGAGGACACAGTATTTGAAGAGGTGCTGCAGCCGCGGTACGAGCTCTTGGCTCAGAGCTCTGCAGGTGTGGAAAGCCATAAACCCCAATGCCAACTGGAATTCCTGCAAGTCAGGGGAAAACCAAGAAGGCTTTTCAGTGCTCTTCCCAGATGATCCTCTCAGTGCCTTAACATCCTCTTGCCTCAGGTTCTCACCTTTTAGGACAAAGCTGTGGTTTGCAGCCCCTCTTCATGTCTGCCGGGTGCTTTTGCTTCCCCTTTTCCTGGCACCGTGCAATCCCTGGGAATTGCAGTACAGAAAGGGAGATGGCAGAGCAGGGGCAAAAATCCCAAGATTCGTCGGTGCTTTTCAATCCAGATTGGCCAGTTCCGTGTGCCGGTGGTGTGACTCATCCCGGGCTTCCTCACTGGAGGCCGCTCCTGGCAGGCCATCAAAGGAGCAGCCCGTGCTTTCAAACCAGAGCCGGGCCGGGATCTTCCTGGAGCAGGGGCTGTTTTTCAGGTCCTGGGATCTCTTGTTGTAGGGAAGGTGGTGAGATGCTCCCAGATCTCAAGGGAATTTGTGATCAGCTCGATGAACTCATGCTCAGAGTGAGAAGGGTTTCTCCTTGCCACTTGGATCAAGGCATGTGCCCATCCGTAGGGTCCTGCCCGGCTGGAGCCAGGTTGGAAAAGGCCCCTTGGGATCAACAACACAGTCGGCAGAACAGTTTGTTCACTTTTAGTCTCTCCTGTAGGGCTGATATACAGGGGTTTAGTGTGTCACTTAGGGAATTCCTTGGCTAGGAAGGGAATTTTTAGTTTTATTTTTCCTGAGGGCATAGGTGGAGATGTGCTTTGCTCAGGCTGTGGTGCCAGCAGAGACTCCTGCCCTCCTCTCCTTCGTTCTCCCAGTAAAACTGAGGATGGAAGTGCTTCTCCCTCATTTTTGGTTAAACCAAGTTGACTCTAAACCTTTGAAAGAGTAATTTTTGTCATAAGTTTTATTTATTTGGAGTCAGGAGTGTGAGCAGTTCTGCCAGGAGGGGTTTAGGATTGTACTGCCAGGAAAAGCAGGAAAAGCCACTGTTGGACCTAGGAGAGGAATCGACCTGCAGGGCCACCAGTGACTTGATGCAAGAACCTCCTCCTTGTGAGCTGTACTCTTATTCTTAGGGATTTTTCTCAACTGAATCCCATTGTCAACGTTTTGCAGGTTTCTAATATTATTTTACAAATGATTTACAGTATTATACAGTATTTTTAGGCTCTTTCTACTTGTTTATTGTATCTCCTGTGTGCCTGAGTTACGGTAGAAGTTGCAAACACCTTCATCCTTTGAGACAGATCCATAGGGTCCACCAAGGAGATGTGTTGGCACACCTACAGCCTTGGGGATATTTCTGCTTTGGAGGTGTCATGAAGGGGACAGAAAAGCTGGAGAGAAAGAGATGTATAAATATTTAGATGCTTCTTCTTTCAAATGTGTGACAGGAGGGTCTTGGAATATCATGAAAGTGGTGGTTTCCCTTTTTATTTATTTTCATTAGTGGGTTGGAGCTGGAGATGGGCATCCTCAGCTGACAGGGGAGTCAGTCTGCTGACAGTGATGTGGAGTTATACACGAGGAAGAGACTCAGAGGTACAGATAAAAAATGCCAGGTTAATTCAGTACGAGTCTGTTGGGGGGGCAAGAGAAGAGCAACACAGTCCACTAAAACCAGTGATTTTTGCTGCAGTGTCCTGGCAGGGCAGGATGGCCTTTCCCTGATCCCAGGGAAGCCGCTCCACTGGCTGGATTAAGTGCCTGGAAAGGGAGCTTTTCTTTCTTTTTTTTTTTTTTTTGCCTGGAAAGGGAGCTTTTCTTTCTTTTTTTTTTTTTTTTAGGAGGGATCTAGCTCATCAATTTTTAATTTAGGCAGTGACATTTTAAATACCAGATCGCTCTGGTTCCTCTTCTGCTTCCATCTCACACACATGTTTCTGTCCTTGTGGTTACTCCATGTGTGCGGCAGCACATGGATGGTGTCGTGGTTTTCATATCACCTCCTCGTTCTGCACCTCTCTCCTGCAATCCCTGGAGTTTTGGAGTATTTCTGTATTACTTTTTTCCTATTTAATAATGATTTTCCTTATTTTTGTTCAGCTGGTGTCGATGAACCGGTCTGTGCTTTCCCTCCTCCCTTGTTGCGCAACATTTTGTCGAAATTTGGGACATTGTAAAACCAAGCTTCCTACTTTTTTTTTTTTTTTTTTTGGTGAAGTCATCAAATTAACTTTTTTATTCCGGGTTGTTTCCCACAGAGCCCTGAGTTGATTTTTCCTGTTGATTTTGGTCAGTCAGCACAACTATTGAGCACGTGAAGCTTCCCTGCATTGCCTGGTTCTGTTCTGCTGTTCGGTTTTTGAATCAGTCCTTCAGCTGAGAGCCCTTCAATGCAAAGTGTTGCAATTTGGGATGCCCTGGGTTTATTTCTAATTAAAATTGGAGTTGGTCACCTGGAGGTGGTTGAGTGTGAAAACTGCCCACAGGAAGCCACTGCCTGGTATGATGTGCTGAAGGAGGGAATTCTCTGTTAGGTCTGGGATTTTTAATAGTCTCATTTAATTTTGCATGGATTCAGATGTCTGAGCATCAGCACTCAGTGATGTTGCTGCTGTGTTTTTTCCCTCCTCAGCCTAGTCAGGGTTTTAGACCTGGCTTTAATTCTCTCCATTTCCTATGATTCTCAGTTAACCCTCTTTTCAGGAAATCAGTGCTTCCTGCAGCTATTTGTAGTTCTGTGTCCAAAAGAAACGAGGTGGTGTCCGTGCACTGAAATATGAGGAAGCCTTTTGGAAGATTCCTTTGGAGGTACCAGGGTGGGGTTTTTTTGTGTGCTTAAGGCATTGTCGAGGTGAAAGCCCACGGCAGCAGCACCTCATTAATCTTATTTACGGTGTTTGAAGAGTATCTGATGCAATTGTCCCTTGCTCCATGCGGGAAATACAATCTCCACTTGAATTAGCCCTTGAAATAAGGCTCCTGGTTTATAGATGAGTAGACAAATATTAGGGCCTTGTCGCCGAGGGCTTTATCCCTCCCTCAGACAAAGCGGTTGGGCTCCAACACAGGTTATTTATGCACAGAAAACAGACTTATCAGCATTCCTGCATTGCCCCTGTTGCCGAGAGCGGGCCCTCCTGCCCCCGAACAAAGCCTCATTTAACTCCACGGCTTCTTCCCCATCCCAGAAATCAAATATTTCCCCGTTTTCCCACGTGGCCGGTATTCCTGGCGCTGCCCACGGCGTGCATGCAGAAAATGCATAAAGAATCCGGTGTCCGTGGGCAGATCCCGCGGCAGCCCAGGGCTCCCGGCCCCGGGGCTGGAATAAGTGCAGCCTGTTCCCTTGGCGCCTACACGGCCTGACGACCTGGCAGGGAGCAGGAGGAGGAGGAGGAGGATGACGAGGGGCAGAAGCAGATTGTTGCCATTGCAAATGAAACCTCTCATCCATCCTGCTCTGGAGCAGAGGGATCCCGGAGGTCCATCTTTTGCTGTGGGATGGAATGAGTGAGTCGAGCTGCCCCGAGCCCTAGAGCTTGAGCAAGACACGGTGTTGGAAGGTGGTTGGTGTTGAAAAGAGTAAGCGCAAGGAGAGATAAAAATCATGTTAAATTGAGTACTTCTGAAGTGTCTTTATGACTTCCCAGAGCGTTGGTCATTGTGATGTGGCTTTTTTGGGTGAAAAAAGTGGAGAGAAAATTGCTTCCAGAGGTGATCCTGATGGGAGGTAAAACTAGGGTAGAGATGGCAGCAGAGTTAACAGATAGAGGAGGTTCCTTCCTGTCCTTATGCAAAATTCCTGGTGAAGATTTATATTGTGGGGGAATTCTTCACGAAATAACACCAGGACACCCCTTGGAGAGCACCCCTTTGTTCAGCTCTTGCAAAGCCAGCCCATGACATGGCCGTGCTCCAGATGAATCTGAGAAAACTCCATTGAAGTTCTTCATCACGTTATGGGAGATCAGGCATCTCTTCTCACTCCACCATGTTGCTAGATAAACTCGTTAACTAACCTTTTCCACTTTATGTTTCTCCTAATTCCGATTTTAAATGCCCTAATGGCCATTTGGTGGCTTCGATGCTCATCTGAATGAATCCTTCTATGTGTCCAGGTCTGGCTTGGTTTTCCTCTCATTTGTGCTCCTGCAAATGTTTGCCAGCAGAACTCATGGAACTGAAATTTCCTAACACCTTATTGGTCTTGGTCTAGTAATCTTCTGCCTGTGTCCTTCACCTTAAGCCTGAGCTGGTGACCAGAGTCCTTGGGCACGGAGAATACGGACACTCTCCTATGGAAATGTGCCCAAATCTTGGTGTCAGATGCTTTGTAGGCCTCTCAGCCTAATGGGATTTCTGGTGGTTGGTGTGATGGGCCTCCACTTGGCTCATTTGGATGAGTCAACCCCTTTTCTACCACCCTGATCCAAAGTCAGAGTCCCACTGTGGATGTGTTCAGCCACAGTTTTGGCCTTTGCTGGTGCTGTTGGCACATGAAGTGTGAGAAATACTTGCCATCCCTAGAAATGTTTTGAGTTGGCTGCTTGTCTGTCTCCATGGTAAGCCCACCTCAGTTTTGGCTTTCCTTGTTTCCAACCACAGAACGGATTGGGAACTCCAGGGAAGGAGTATTGGAGAATGTCACCTCCTCTGCAGGAACATGCTGTCCCCCTTAGTTTCATTGGCTTGATCCAGTGCTTCCCATCTGCTGCAGTGAGTGAAAAACCAGCTGGTTTAACTTCCCTTAGGGAAGGTGGACACTCTCACCCAAAAAAGCCCCAAACCTGGCAAACTGGTAAAGGACAACCTGGCACAGGATGCCATCCCTGGTGTCCTGCATGGAGGGCTGTGACAAGGGCCTGCTGGGATGCAGTTAATTTCTTTATAAAACCAAATTAAAAGCACGTTTGCCACGGCTGCTCGTTGAGAAGCTGTTTTGATTTATGCTCTTGCATCTTCTGCTTCCGAGACGAGACGCAGCGCGGCTGAACGATGAGGTTCAGGGGGATACGAGCCAAACAGATGCACTTCAGAAAATGAAACTTCAATCTTGGATTGACTTAGCTCATTTCCTGGTGTCATTACCTTATCCCGATGATGGATGTGCCGTAGTTGCGGGATCCTGCGCCGAACACGCTTTTTTCACCTCCCTTCTGTGGATCTCATCACGCAGCTGAGCCCATCCATTTCAGGCAGCTTCATTTCCAGACCATATGTTCTCCGAGGCGTTCTGCAGGGATAATTATGTAGATCTGTTTGACTTTCCCGTGTGATGCCAAGATGTGCTGTGCTTTTCAGGGAGCGGGGGAAGGCACGCGTGCTCTCAGAGGTGACTTGTGAAGTCATCGGTTTCTTGATGGCTTCCTGAAGATGCCGTCTCCTGGTGTCTTATGGAGGAGCCAGGGAGGATGGATGTGAGGACAAGGAGATCCTGCAGTGCCTCTGGAATGTTTATTAGACCTATTTAACCCCTCATCCCACTAGTGGGATGTTTTCCTTGAAGAGCAACTTCTAAATCGTGATTTCCATAACATTAATTATCGGGAAGGTGGGAGTTCATGTGGTCACTGTAAATATGAATTTAAAGGATTGAGGATCTTTCCTGCTCAAATCCCTGCAGTGAATGGTAAATGTAAATTATAAAACTGACTTATGGACTCGGAGAAAACCCAATCCCTTTTGGGATTTTTCCTATCTAACAAATCATGGAGAATAAACTCAGCTGCAATTACGAACGGCTGCCAAGGCTCCACTAATTTACCAAATCCCCGGAGCCATGGACTGAAGTTGACAAATTTAACAGCATCTGGATGGTACTAAAAATGTTGAAACTTCCTTTCTTTAGATAAATATATGAGTTTGTTTTGAAGGGTTCTTGTTAGAGGTGAACAGGTTGTCCTTGGACCAAAGATGTGACTGACATTTGGAGTCTTGTCTTTTACTCTTCATTAAAAAAAAAAAAAAATCCCCAAACCTCTCTCTCAGAGAAACACAACAAAACACAACCAAAAGCCCTGATTCTTTAAAAAATTACCTTTCAACCTTGATCATCCTTTAAAGGTCAGGGTTAAGGATGTTTGTCTGTGTCAAATTGCTGATGAGTTTCACCGCAGACTTAATTGGAAAGGCTCAAGGAGAGTGGAAAATCCATGAGGCTCAAGTGTCAAGTCAGTGGGGACAACCATGAATACAAGTGGGCTCCTGTGTGTCTGTCAGACCCCAAATTCTAACAGCTTTGACTTCTTTTTGCCCCTAAATGTCCAGGAAACTTCAGATTACTTTCTGCCTGCAGCCAAAGGATAGGCGAGGAGAACAATCCAAAGCTAGTTAAAATGTGTTTTTCTGTGGAAAATGACTTTTGGCTGAGGGTGGAAGGATGGGATGATGTAGGAAACAAGACTTCTGTCCTGAAAAGTCAGTTAAATCTCAGGGTTCTGGTCCAAATCCTGGTCTGGAATTCCTATGCATGCAGGGTAGTTGGAGTAAATCGGGGACAGTCTCATGGTGGGGGACATGGTGATGGGCTTGTTATGAACAGAAAGAACTTTTCCCATCATCTTATCTCTGAAAAACCCCTGACTAATCCAGGCAGTGTGTAAATATCAGGGGTGGTAAAGAAATAAGGTCTATTTTGGTCCTCTCTGAACAGTGCACGTTGCTGAGCAATAACCTGCCGTTCATGCCACCACCAAGACGAGTCCTACGAACCTTCTGCTGAGACCCACGTGCCTCCTAATTCCCTTCTTAGGGCACTTCTAATTTTTTCCTTGGCGTATTTGGAAATTTGCAGGAATAAGACACCTGCACATTCTTCCCGCCGCGTCCGTGCCGGCAGCTAATCTCGGGAGCTCCGTGTCTCCGGGTGCCTGATGAGAGCTGAGAGGTGGCATCTGCTCCGGGATGATGGGAGAGGGGCTGGCTTGGTGTATGTCATGGCCCCCGGGCAGCTCCTGTCCTAATGTTTCTCATTCTGCCGGTGAAATGGAGTGGAAGCAATTCCAAAACCCGATAGGTTAAATATTCCGGGCTGCCTTTTTTTCTTTTTTTTTTTTATCATTTTATAGCCACATCTCCTCTTCGCCCCCCGCCCCTCCCTGCTCCCCAGTGACCTCGCTTTGCCTCCGGCGAGAAAATGGAACTAATTTTGTTGACTTGTCTTTTTAAATACTCGTTATTGGATTTGCCCGACCTCTTTTTCTGACGGGGAGAGTTGTGCTGGCCCCGGGCCAGCGAATAATTCGTCGTAATCTGAAAGCGTTCGGTTAAAAGGATTTACGGCCCCTCGCTGAAGTGGCTCTCGGGGAACTCTGAGGTGTGTTGCTGCGGTGGGGTGGCCGAGCATTTTGAAAGAAGTCCTTGGAGTGTGAGTAAGACACAACACGTGCACAGGACTGCAGATATTTCGGCTGAAATATTTGCCATGCGGCGGATATGAATTAAGGATTTAATAACTCGAGGAAAGGAAGTTGTGTAACATTTTTAGGTGGGATTTTGGAAGGTGGCTTTGAACTTTAGGGAGAGGTTTGTGATCTTATGTCATATTTTTAACATGGCAAAAACTTATGTTTTCTCTTTTATGGCTGATGTTGGATTCTCCTAAACCAGCTTCTAGTATTGGAGAGATCCATCTAAGGGATGATGTGCTTGTGGAAAACCACTGAGATCTGGATAGCGTTCCCATCCCTGTTGTCCTTCATGTAAATAAAAGGTGGAAATGACACCAGGTGTTACCTGAGCCTGTTCCACCAGAACCAGCATCGCGTTTCCGTGGCTCCCGATAACACCCGGCTGACCTTGGCTGCGTCCTGTCCCTGCCAAGGGCAGGGATGCCAGATCTGGGAATTGTTCCAGGCTTATGGAAGCTATTTGCTTGCTCATAATAATTTTTGAAAAGCTTCAAGGAACTCAAGGGTTGTGTTTCTAATCAATTCTTCACTGCAAGTTTGCTCGATGCAGAGTCGTCTTTTTCTGTACCGATGGCACAGAAAGTATCTGGAATATACTTAATATTTTTTATTAATAGTTAAGATTTTTTTTTTTATTGAAGAAGAGGCTTAAACCCCAGGTGTGCTGCAGTTTTTGGAGGGATATCTTTACCTCCTCGTGTGGAGCTCATTGTGTGTTTGTGGGAAAGAGTTGCCTCTGCTTTCGCTTGAACATGGAAAAAAAAATTGGGAGAGACAGGTCAGCACGTCAGGGAAAGTAAAAGGTGAGAGAGGGCTGGATGCCTTCCTCTGGGAATAACCCTGCTAGTCCTTGAATAATTATAGAATCACCTCAGACATGTTCCAGCCCAAGATATCCTTGGGGAGGCTTTAGATTTACAGCAGGTTTTGTAGGAAATGAACACGGGAGGTGGAAAAGGGATTTTTTTTTTTCCTGTTGCATGGGGCACCCCGTGTTGGGATAAGAGCGATTATCCTGGATGCAATCAGGGCAAACGCCGTCCCGGAGCCGCCTCCGGAGCAACCAGCGGGAATTGCACCACCAGCTGTCGGAGGAGCTCTTGGGCTGACCTGGCTTAGAAGAGCTGCTCTTTCTCCCCTGCTGGTTCTGCTTGGGGTGTGGAATTATCTGGGAGGTGTTTAATACTGGGCTGCTGCAATCTGTCCTCTAATTCCTTCGGCCGGCCCAGGATGCTCGACCTCTCTCCGTGCTGTGCTCCAGGGCCTTTGTTTTCCCTTTGTTTCCCCCTTGTTTTCCCTTTGTTTTAATCTTCCCTTCTCGAGGAGCAGATCAGAATTTCTTTGCTCACAGCAGTGCTCTGTCCTAATGCAAAATCATGCCTGCTAATGGAGAAAAGTGGGAAGCTCACCCCCCACTTCATATTCTGGGTGGAAAAGCGGTCCTAAAGACAAGGGAGGACACATGGAAGTGCTGAAGAGAAAAAGCAAATCCATTGTGCTGGTTTGAATATGCTCAGGTTTAATTTGTGCCCACTGAAGCATTGAAATCATTCCACTGCAAGTCTGGTGAATATTTCGATTTTTGCTGCTTCATCTCCCAAGAAACCAAATCTGCAGCTTCCAGACGAGGTGGTTTTTTCAGGGAATGTAATGAGATACAGGCTGTTACCTCGATCGACTTAATTCTTACCTTATTGGACTAATATATTGATTTATAAAATAATTTCATTTTCCTGAATGGGCTTTTGAATTGTATTTCCTCCACAGCCACATTCCTGCGCTCCCCTGTTTTGTGTGGAACTGTAGGTTGGGTGGTTGAGGTGGAAGCTGTGACCCAAGTGCAAGAATGAAATCCTGATCCCAGCTATGATGTTGTTCCAGCTTTTGCCCCAGACTGGGAAGATTCAAATGAAATGTGAAGTCCATGTATGTCTTTGTCCCCTGGTGTCATCTCAATCCTTTTTTGTAGGTTTTACCTGTCCTCCTTCATGCTGAGGGGCCACAGGGACTTACCTGTTTGCCAGGTTTGGGAATCAGGGATGCTTTCCTCCTAATCCTTATCAGTGATATTCCTTTAGCACAAGGTGTGTGAACCCCCAGAGGCACCATAAAATACAGATTTATTACAGCAGAATGCTGGGCCAGAGCATCATCTGTAGATCCTTGGTAATTCACTGCTAATTGCATTTGAAAAAAGTGAATTATGGCATTTCTAAGGGATGCATTGATTCCCTGGTGCCGGTCATCAAACATCCCTGAATTTCTGCAGCCTCCAGTCAGCATTTCTGAGCCCTGAGGGAAAGCAATATCTGCTGACCTCAAGGAGGAGCTGAATTTGTCTTGAGCAGGACTTGAAGTTCTGCTCAGGTGAGACACCCCCCCCTCCCCCCGCAGAGCTGCCTCCAGCTCTGAAGTCCAGCAGCACAAGGATGTGGAGCTGCTGGAGCAAGTCCAGAGGAGGCCACGGAGCTGCTCAGAGGGTTGGAGCCCCTCTGCTCTGGAGCCAGGCTGGGAGAGCTGGGGGTGTTCACCTGGGGAAGAGAAGCTCCAGGGAGACCTCAGAGCCCCTCCCAGTGCATAAAATGGCTCCAGGAGAGCTGGAGAGGGACTTGGGACAAGGGAAATATTTTGATTAAATAGTTGAATAACTCCCCCTTTTTTTTTGTTGGTTTTTTTTTTTTTTGCTTCTCTGTCTGATATCAATGTTTTCAAAGAACCACAAAGCCTGTGTTTTCAGGTAGCTGCCAAGAACTATTTTTAGTGGAGCTGTCAGCTCTAATTCAAGGGATTTTTCAGTACTTCTTGCATTGTGAGAAGGCTTTTGTTTTTCAGTTTCGTGTCCTGATGCTTTCAGAACACTTCTTCAAGTTTAAATGCCACTCTCGTGTTGTGGCACTTGCCTGACAGTTTAATTTTGAGATAGAATATATTGTTTTGTGGCTTGTTTAAATCCAACATCCTATTCCTGCCCTTGCTTGTAAATTATCATCATCTGTGGGCTGAATATTTTTGATAAATATGGCCTTTAGACGAAAAAGCCTGATTTTTTTTTTCTTTTTTTCTGTGAACTAGTTGCTGGAAGTCTTGTTTAAAGTCTGACTCATCCTGTTTGGTGTTTGTTTTGGTTTTGGGTTTTTTGTTGTTTTTTTTTTTTTCCCTTTGTAAGGTAACTAAGCAGATCTAACAGTACAGCTTTAATATTCTTTTCCCTTTGATCTCTGACAGCACATTTCTGAGTGCTTTAAGATCTGTTCCTTGTGCTGTATAGGCTGTACAGGGAACCTGTAGGTTGCTACCAGCTCTGCATCAGTCTCTGGATAATGGAATCCTGCTCCTGCACACACCAGGGAGCAGAGGGATGTTTTCAGGTTGCTGTTCCAAGCTTTTGACTAGTTCTACATAGAAAAGAAATCCTGATTTTGGAGGATTTTGAAGTGCTCAGTTTAGAGGAGTGGAAGGTCCCTGCACGCTCTGGCTGCAGAGGTCAAGTTCCTAAACTACACACGTTATTTATCAGTTATTTCTATTACTGTTCCAAAGTCTTTAGGTTATTAAATATCCCTGAGCTGGGTGAGACACTGGACGTGGAGAGGAGACAGATAACACACGCCATCATCCTTTACTAAATGTGAAACTAAATCCAGGCCTGAGCAGCCTCTTGATTTCCTGACGAGGCTGCAGCCCCTGCTGCCGAGGGCTGACCTTCATTTCACGTGGAGAAGCTGATTCTCCAGGGGGAAATGATTTCATCTGCACGTGGAAAATGGGAAGGAGGCGCAGGCAGAAGGGGCAGCCGGGGGGGCGAAGTTAGCTGAGGGTCTGAGGAGGGTTTTGAAGGGATGAGGGTGGGCTGGAGTGGAAGCCTCGGTCATTTTGTCTGGGAAATCAGAGTTGTAGCAGAAGAAACCAGTAGCTGCAGGGGTAGGTGCACGTGGACTCCTAAGATAAGTTTATTCCTATTTGGATGCTTAGGAAAAGCTGGATTGTAGCGTCGCTTAAGAAGTGGGAGACGGAGCTGAAAAACTGGGGAATCTGTTGTTTAAACTCTTGTTTATTGACAGGTGTGCTCTCCCTAAAACACTAAAGAATGAGGTTTGGCTGCTGCCCAGCCAGAGCTGATTCTTGGTGTTCATTCTAATCTTGAGGAGCATCTCTCTTATCAGTGGGAAAGTTGGAATTGTCTTGGCAGAAGAGAAAGCTCCTGGGTTTGTGTTGGCGCGTCGCAGGTAATAATTCTTGGGAAATGCAATAAAATAGGGAACGCTGGAAAATCTGATTGGAAGCGGGTTGTTTGCCAAAAAGAGTTTGCTGTGAGAAGGCTTTAAAACCATCCCTCCCTCACTATCGGTCACTCTCCGTAATCCTCCATAAAATGAGGAAAGGGAGAACATCAGCAAACACATTATTCCATCCTCTGGTGCTATTGCACTTCAGTTCTGCTTTTCTCCTAAGCTGCATTATCTCCTTCAAAATAACTTCAAAGCTCTAAGGCCGAAGGAAAAACATCTGAAATTATTAATTACTACTTGACCCAGTATTCAAAAATAACACGGTGACATTCAGTTACGTAAATTGTCCCTAATTCGGTATTTTTAGGGAAATGCAGCGCAGGTGTCACGATTTCCAAGGTGGTTTGATGTTTATTTTACGATCTCCGTGGGCTTCATGAGGAGCAAGGCTGAGAAGTGTCGGTTTGTCTTGGCTCATGCTGGAAGTGGGTTGAGTTTCCCGAGGGAGGAGACCCCCAGGTGAGGATCTTCTGGAGGGCGTGGTTCTCCAACCCAACAAGGTCATTTCAAATGGATCTATGTGTTGATAAATATCAGTATAGCAATATAGAGAGTTGATATATGTCAATATACACCTATATGTCAATGTTCAAAATACTCTGCCATTTCATCGTAAATGGGAGAAAGAATTTCTTGATGAAAAGATATAAAAATAACATTTTTTTTTTTTAATGAGCTGCCCTTTATTTCCGTTATCTTTGGAATCTTCCGAACGCAGCCATTCGGTGGCATTTTGGTGCCGGTGTTTGTGCGTCCTTGGTGCTTCTGGGAAGGGAAGGACCTTTTTGCTCAAGTGTGCTGCTTGTTGGAGCTCTGAGTGGTCCTGGAGTGCTGCCCCATCCTTCAACAGGCTCCCCTTTGGGCACAACACTCCTCAGGCTTCTCCCACCCCTGCTGCCTGCAGGGCTGTTTCAGGAGGAGAAGGATCCCTTGAATTCCCCAGGTTTTGTTCTCTGAAGCTCTCGAGCTCCTCTAGGATAGAAGCACCTTGTCTTTAACGCTGGTGTAATTCCCGAGCTCTCAAAAAGGGATTTTCTGCAGCTATTTTGGGGCTGGAAGATTCTTCTCAGCGTGAGTTCCTTTAGTCCTTGGCAGCGTCGCTCTGCTCTTACACTTCATAGCCTTCTTTTTTAACAGATTTGAAAAGATTTTTAGTGCAAGCACTGCTGGTTTTCAGGCTCCAAACAGGAAATTTTGGGCTGCAAACTAAAATATAAAGATCTGGGCATGTGCTTGGTGAGATGAGAGGCTGATCCTGAGCCCATTTATGGTCCCTGCAGCCATCTCCCTGTGCTGGTTCTGCCCTGAGCTGGCATCCATGTGGGATTTGACAGGGATCTGTGTTTTTGAGGTATCGACTCCAGGTTTGTTTCCAGTTGACTTTCCAGAGGCTGAACTGCTCTGTGTACACCTGTAAGGAGCAAATCCAACCAGGCAGGGTGGGAAATCTGATCCTTTGGCTGTTCAGGTGAGCGGAGTTGCTGTATTGGTGAGGGAGGCTCTGTCCAATGCCCAGAGACAATCTGGGAAAGCCTGGAGGTGCTGGAAATGGGATTCTGTCAGTTTGGTGAATGACAGATTTATCTTGGTGTTTGGAACAGGGTTGTCCCACCTCTGGCCAGTGACTATTTCATTAGTCATGAGAAGCAGCAAAGCAACGTGTAACAAGGATTTGTCCCCCAGGAATGTCCAAACACTCAGGATACACCAGGCTCTTCCTTAGTTTCTGGCTTTTTGCTAGTCCTTGTCATTCCATTGGCTGTTCTCATTAAGCACCTAGGGAATGTGGGAGCAGCGAATCCAACAACAGCCACTTGCAGCCTGAGACAGGATCCAGCAATTCTCTTTGGGTTTTTTAAATTTTATTGTTTATATTACTGGTTTTTTGGTTTCTGGCAAAAAAAAGGCCCAGGGAGCAGCTGGAGGACCCTGCTGTCTGTATAGGGGACGTGTTTTGGGAGAACAGTAGAGCTTCCAGAAGTCAAAATGCAGTGACTCAAATCGGGAGCTCAAGAAAGAGGAATGATCCGGGGCAAGATTTTCCTGGCACCGTTTCTTTGGGTCTCCCAGCTCCACACAGAAATGCTGGGAGGGAAGCCAAGATGGAAATCACTTCTCCCATGCAGTTGCCTCAGTCAAGACCTTCCCAACCCTTCTTGTAGTCCCTTGGTTTAATTTTCATTTATCTGTCCCTTGTCCTTGTCTTTGGGGGCGTCCCCAACCTGTGGGGCAGGAATCCTGTAGGGAAGAGCTGCGGTCACTGCGGAACCCAGATTTCCTTGAACGCTGATTCATCCCCTGCACAGAAGGTTCTTTGACCTTAAGGGGAAGAGTAAGTGATTGTGTTGTTATGCACGTCCTGATTCAGTTCCTCTTCCTCAGAAACGTTTGTAACAACTTCTAGGAGCAGCTCCTTTCACAACAGCTTCTCTTGCAATTCTTTCTTTTTTTTAGTTGGGTTCTTTTCCTTCCCATTTTCATTTTGTCTCAGCTGAGAGGTCTGGTAGATTCCACAGAAGGTCCATCAGCAAATGTGATGGGTGGGTAACATCATCCTCATCCATGTTCCGGCTCCAGAGGAGAGGAGCATGGAGTGGTTGTCAGACCGCAGAGGAATATCAAAACCTCATGACATGAGGTGATTGCAGGCTCTGGAAGGGATTATCGTGTATCATCCATGTATCCATGGACTTCTTAAGATCAAGGAATGTCAGATTAAAGCATGATTCTCCTTCTGTCTGAAAGAGAAGGAGAATCACCTCTAGTGCCCAGCAAGGAGCTCCCAGGTGACGAACTGAAACTCCAGTGTCATCCTCCTCTATGGAAGGAAGAGACAAGGAGTTGGTAGAGTTGCTTAAAGTGCTGAATTCCCAGTGGAATACTGGGAAAAAACAGCCTGATGTGACTTTTCTCTAATTTTTCAAACCACGGGCGAAGCTGTTGAACTCAGGAACAACTTAGAAAACACTTCCAACCTATTTTGGTTCCAGTGTGGGCAACTGTACATCTTTGGCAATGATTTGCATAATTTGAGTGGTAGATTCACAACTTCTTTTGTATTCTGGGAATCCCCCTGGGAGGCTGAGCAGTCAGTATGGAGTCACCCTTGCTTCCAGAAATATCCCCTTCTGCCAGAGACAGGGTGTTTGGCACTGCCCAAGTGTGGCTTCTCCTTTCATTATGACTCCTGATAAAACAGCCCAAAAACAGTGTACGAATCCCACTGGAATTGGGGACATGGAGAAGGTTTAACTGCAAAATCATTCAGGTTTGCAGGAAGTGAAGGGACACCAAATTTTTAGGTTCACCCCTGTTTGCCTTGAACTCTGAGCAAGATGAAACGGGTTGAGCGAGGGAGAAGAATTTCTTGGTTAAGGAATTGGGACCAAAGGGAACATTGTAAAGGGAGAGGAAAGAAACCACTGAAGCAGTGAGATGTGTGGTTGGGATGTTGGTGCCGTGGCCTGGGTGTCCTTGGTGGGTGGTTTGGTGCCTTGGGGGTTGGTTTTGGCTCTGTATTGGCACCATCACACAGGGTGCAGCAGGGACTTGTGTTGCTGCTGAGCCTCCGCCGCCGCCACGTCTCCACTTCTGCTTTCGTTTTCTGCTCTAATTTGTCTCGCTGCTTTGGCATCTCCCTCGGGTGCCTCAGCCCAAATGAACTGCTCTGAAATTCGGCCAGGAGACCTTTCTTCTGCATATGGGGCATCCTGGAGTGCTGATGGGGATTTCTCATCTCCGTCCAAGCTTATCATCCCTTTTGAACAAGTTCATTTGAATTGCAATGACAAACATGGTTGAAGGTGTCCCTGCTCGATGCAGGAGGGTTGGACCAGATGACCTTCAGTGGTCTTTTCCCACCCAAATCATTCCATGACCACTGTAACACTTGCAAATCTCACTGTTCCCGCGTTAGAGGTTCCATTCTTTTGGATAAAACTAAATTCAGAGAAATTTTGCACCTCCTGTCTTCCCTGCACCAATACCTGGGTCCATAAATGCGTGTTTTAGGTACCACCACCTCCTGCACTTGCACACAAGGTTCTTTGAGCTGGGCTGCTGTAGATGATTAAGTGGCAATAATGTTTCTCTCCCATCAGCAAACGGTGGGAAGAGGAAAACAGGGTGAGCCCGGAAGAGAAAGATGAGAAAAGGAGAGGGTTGAGTGTTCTGCAGGTGGTGAAACGACCTGGCATGTGAAACTGTGCAGTGGAAACCCAGGTGCTGAGCTTCTCCCTGGATATTCCCCCTGCCTGGGCTATGGTGGCCACCACTGATGTGTTACCCTTGATGTCACCAGGGTGTTATTTCGGGGATCAGCAGCACGAGGCTCTTTGCTCCTGCAGGAGAAAAATCTGGAGAGCTCTTGCGCTGATGGGTTCAGATGGATCAGGGAAATGTGTTTGCATTGGCCATTTCTCTATCAGATTTCATAAGTTTATCTGGAATCTCTGCCCCACGTGGTGTGACATGATGTGCTGGTGATGGATAAATCCAGGCTGTCTTGAGGAAACCAAGCCTGAGGATTGGGAACAGGGAGAAACTCACTATTTTTGTAGTCCTTCGCCGGGTTATGGGATGTTATAATAAACCCAGTGAACTTTGCTTCCAGAATTGCCCCTTTTGCAGCCTCAAGGCTGACACTGATCTCTGTTTTTTTTTTTTCCAAATCATTCAATATTTGGCAAACTCTGTCCGTGATTCCAGGCTTCAGCTGTCACAGATTATTTATGCCGGGTACGGATGCTTCCAGTGCACAGTTTATTTTGGACTTTTGCCACGTGTTGCTCGCGCTGAAAGTGAAAATACTGAGATTGGGCTTTCTGAATGTGTGTTAAACCGTGGCCAACTAGTAAAAGATCACACAGAATGGAAAAATCAATCACTATTTACAAATTTAGGGGCTGCACAAGACCTAGTTGACCATTGGAATTTTAGTCTTTCTGTCAACCTCCTCCTCAGATGATTATTGTCATTTTTATCAGAGCCTCTGAGCTCCTTGGAAATGTTGGTTTATTTTGGTATGTAGGAGGACACAAGGCCCCATCTGTAACCGTGTTTGCAGATCCTATTTTTCATGCCGCCAGTAGAATTATGGTGGTGGAGTAAAACTGAGCAAAATCAGCATCCAGGGTTAATTTGAGTAAGAATCTTCATTCAAACAAAGTGGAAAAGGATACAGAACGTATTAGTCTGAAAATATGTGATGGGAGGGCTGGAGCCCCTCTGCTCTGGAGCCAGGCTGGGAGAGCTGGGGGTGTTCAGCTGGAGAAGAGAAGCTCCAGGAGACCTGAGAGCCCCCTCCAGTGCCTAAAGGGGCTCCAAGAGAGCTGGAGAGGGACCTGGGACAGGGGTCTGGAGGGACTGGCCAAGGGGGAATGGCTTCCCACTGTTGGAGGGCAGGGTTAGATGGGATATTGGGAAGGAATTCTTCCCTGTGAGGGTGGTGAGGCCCTGGCCCAGGTTGCCCAGAGAAGCTGTGACTGCCCCATCCTTGGAGGTGTTGAAGGCCAGGTTGGACAGGGCTTGGAGCAACCTGGTCTGGTGGAAGGTGTCCCTGCCCATGGCAAGAGGTGGAATGAGATGATCTTTAAGGTCCCTTCCAACCCAAACCATCCTATGATTACGTATTGACCTAAAATGCCATAAATGTTCCCTTTCAAAGGTCTGTGAGACCATAAATTTTTGTTCCTGGGAGTTTGCAATACACAAAATGTATTAAATGACCAAAATGGGGCATCATTTTTATATCTTCCCGTTTAAATGTAAACACAGAGCGACACAAAAGCCCGTAATTAAACCAGTGCAGAGAGTCCTGGGTGGCAAAATACAAACTCTGTGTTGTTCTTTTCATGTTCCTATTTAATTTTTGATGCCCGAGCACAAAAATATTAATAAGTTTTAAAGTCGTACAATAGCTAATATGACAGCCTGCTCAGACAGTTGTCTTTAGGAGAGCCTGCCATATGCTAATTACCTAATTATGCATCTCTCGTTGCAATGTTTTCTCCCAGATCCTTTGGGAAAGCCGAGTGTCTGCAGGAGGTGCTGATGCAGAGCAGGGCTGGGCTCATGTGCAGCAGTGGTTGGGAGACCACAAGTAATTAACTTCATTAACGTTGCTTTGACCTCACACAATACCCCAAGCCATGTTTGGGGTTGTTACCACTAAACCCTGTGGCACCTCTGGGATTTATAAGGCTTGAATTGACACCCCTTTGCTTTCTGACCTTGCCAAATTTGTTAGTCATTAGTGGCAGCTTCTGGCGTGTGAGTGGTTTTTTTTGGGGGGGGATTTGGCTCCTCTTCGTTCCTGGAGTTCCTGGGGCTTTGAGCATCTCCAGGGGGTTCACGCTTGGCTCGTGATCCTGCTGGATTCCAGTTGTTTGGATGCAGAAGGCACAGATGTTTGTTCTTACACTGATTCCATGCAGAATAAACATCTCTAGAGACGCGAGGAAAGCGTTTGGGTGGGTGGGGTAGAGTGGCCTGATGCTTTATAGCGTATTTATGGAGTGTGCAGGAGGGAAGAGGGAAGGTCTGTTTGCTCAAGGTAACCAACTTGGAGCCCTGTTTGCGCTTCCCACGTGAGTCTTGGATACGCTCTGATAACACCAATAAAAATAGCCAGCCCTCCTGGCCTAAGCTTTGAAGTAAAATCTCAGTGAGGAATTATCAAGCTTAAGTTTGCTGGGGTTTTTTTCCCCCCCTCCCCTTCTTGAGGAAAAGCTCTGGAGCTGCAGAGCTCCACAAAGCCCAACCTAGCACTCGACTGACATCATCCCTATTGCATCTGTGCCTGTAGTAAAGCCATAGGAAAGCAGCTGGAACGCTTTCCAGAGTATAATGTATGTCCTGCTCCCAAGCAGTGTGCCGTGAATCCCTGCCAGATGGATCGCGCTGGGACACATCCACTGCCCGGCTGTGAGGAGCGCGTGGCTGGGGATGATATCCTGCATGAAATATTGCAGGGGCAGGCAGTACAACAGGGAAGTTGTACTCGTTTGAGGGCCTCAGAAATGAAACACAGCTCCAAATCCCAGCCTCGCAGTGGATGAGGAGATGAGGGCGGCTGTGCTCGAATTGAAGGTCCTGGATCTGGGACCCTGGGGAGGAGCGCAAGGACAGGGCAACCGGTGGAATGCTTCCTCAATACTCTTCCCAACACTATCTGAAGTTCCCTAAACCTGTTGTGGGTTTTTTGACCTCATGTTTTTTTGACCCTTCTTGAGTGTTTTGTTGATGCCACGAGGGAAGAACTGTCAGAGTTGTGAGGTCCTGCTCCAGTGGGACAGCGCTCAAGGGAAAGCTCAGTATTAGGATAAGTTTAATGTTAGGATGTGCATCATGTGAACTGTGATCTGTATTGAGTCACTTGATGGCCCAGGTCCTGGCTCTGAGGGTCTGGCATTTCTCTGCAGTTCCCTTTTGTCTTTATACTGGGATAACTCTTTGGCATCTCCCAGGGCAGTTTGGAGTTTTAGAACTGGTTGGTGGAGAGCTGAGGCCCATTAACTCTGGATTTACTTTCATTTGGGGCTGCTGCTGGGCTGTCACCTTCTTGTAGTGAGGAAGTTCGAGGAATCAGCTGCTCATTTGGTGTTCCAGCACCAGAGGTTTGTGTTCTGTGGGTTTTAAGCAGTACAAGAGAAATAAAAATGTGACTGTAGGAAGGAGGTGACTGTAGCATTTCATACCTGGTGCCAGATATGGACATCTCTGGGAAAGGGGGACTTGGTAGGGGGAAAGTGCTGCTGTTTGAATCCTGATGGGTTCAAAATCTCTTGGAGAGGAAGAAAAAGGAGTTTATCTACTCCTCACTAGCACAGGACCATGGAAAAATGTATCTGAGGCAAGGGACAAGTCCATAGGGTAAGATGATGGTCATTTTATCTCAGGAGCCAAAATTTGAGGGTGCTGTGCCCATGAATTGATTCAACGGGATGTCTGGTGTTTGTTTTATTCTCTGTACAATACACTGAAAATCAGAGGGTCTTTTTGAATCTTTGATGCTTCAGATTTGGGGCAAAATCAGCAAAAACTTGAGGTGCTGTGGGAGTTCTGTGTGAGTAGAGCCTGTGCTGTGGGCAGTGTTTGGGTGTTCAATACCTTAATTTACGACAGCTTTGGGGTGTGAAAACCCTGCTCTCCTTCCAGATGCCGGTTGGGAATCATCATTTGCTTTCTTTAAGGCAATTGGCATCATTACTTGAGTTGCTCTGTTGCATCTCCTGGTGCGTGTTGGCAGCTTTTCAAGGTGCTAAACCACCTGACCTGTTTTTATTTTGCCCCCTTTAGCATTCCTGACATGATGACCTGACAAGACCCGGGACGGCCCTGACTATGCAGCGCGGGTACTGATGGGACAGGATCCAATATGAGTGTGAATGATGCTGGAGGAAGACGACGCTTCGAGGAGAGCGAGTTCACGCTGCACATCTACCCCGGGAGCATCGCCGAGGGGACCATCTACTGCCCCATCGCCGCCCGCAAAACCTCCACGGCCGCCGAGGTCATCGAGTCCCTCATCAACAAACTCCAGCTGGACAAGACAAAATGCTACGTGCTGGCCGAGGTGAAGGAGTTCGGAGGGGAGGAATGGATCCTCAACCCCACGGACTGCCCGGTCCAGCGCATGATGCTGTGGCCGCGCATGGCCCTGGAGAACCGCATCAGCGGCGAGGATTATCGCTTCCTGCTGCGGGAGAAGAACCTGGACGGCTCCATCCACTACGGGAGCCTCCAGTCCTGGCTGCGGGTGACGGAGGAGCGGCGCCGGATGGTGGAGCGCGGCTTCCTCCCGCAGCCGCAGCAGAAGGACTACGATGACCTGTGCGGGCTGCCCGACCTGAACGAGAAGACGCTCCTGGAGAACCTCAGGAACCGCTTCAAGCAGGAGAAAATCTACACCTACGTGGGCAGCATCCTCATTGTTATCAACCCCTTCAAGTTCCTGCCTATTTATAACCCCAAGTATGTCAAGATGTACGACAACCACCAGCTGGGCAAGCTGGAGCCCCACATCTACGCCGTGGCGGACGTGGCGTACCACGCCATGCTCCAGCGCAGGAAGAACCAGTGCATCGTCATCTCGGGAGAGAGCGGCTCGGGGAAGACACAGAGCACCAACTTCCTCATTCATCACCTCACCGCCCTCAGCCAGAAGGGATTTGCCAGCGGAGTAGAACAGATTATTCTTGGAGCTGGCCCAGTGCTTGAGGTAAGATGGAAACAACGGGAGCGTGGAAATGTTTTAGCGGCAAAAAAAACCAAACCCGAGCAGTTGGGAGTTTGTTATGACACTGCTCTGGGATTGTCTGCTGAATGCTGAGAGCAAAGTTCCAACAGCATTAGCAGTGGGAGATGGCTGTGTTTCTGCCTATAGAATCCTACCTGCTTCCAGAAAAAAGAGGAAAAGCAAGGCCAGCAAATGGCTTTCTGCCAAATTTATCAGTGATTGGTTTTCACTCGAGTGTTTCTTAATGCTGGTGATTTCTCAGTGTGAAAATGAGAATTATTGGTAGCCATTCTTTATGGTAATTGAAAAGAGAATGCATTGCACGGTGTATTGATGGTGTTGTATTTATGGAGTTTCTGTGCACTCAGCTCCTTCCATCCCTTCCCCAGCTCAGTGGCAACTTTCATGGTCAAAACTGTATTTTCTAATCTTTAGTGCTTGATTTGGCTGGTGCAACTGGTTCCCTTGTGAGGACTTTTCCTGCACGTTAGAACTGGGCCCTCAGCTTTGCAGATCTGAAACTCTGAAGAAGAATGCAAATCTTCATTAGTTAACTTGCCTTAAGTTTGCCCTGTAACTCTTTGACATGGTTTTCCCTGGAATTGCCAGCTTTGCTTGTTGAAGAGTTTTGTTGGTTAAAGCCCATCTGCACGTGGGTGACGTGGGATCGGCCTCATCCCCGCTGTGGGCCTTGGAAGGTGCAGGGAGGTGGTTTGTTGGCTGTGTCCTCTTCTCTTAAAAGTGGCTTTGACTAAAGTAGAGTGAAACTCATGGATTTGGGGGCATCTGTGTTGTATTTTGAAAGGGCTTTTTTGGCAGTTGTAGACAAAGGTGTCTGCTCTCTATGATTATATCCCACTAATGAGCCCAAGGACTTGGATCAGCGTCAACTGCCAGCAGAAAACTGGGAATCAGAGGAAGGACTAGTGGTCATGGATGTCTCAGCTAAGGATAAGCAAACAGATCCATTTTGCAAAGCCAACAGGTTTTGATTCCTCTTTCCACATCAGGTGCAATGGCCTGAGCTAAGTTATTCTGGAGTTATCAAAGGGTAGAAGGTGTTTGAGATGGGCTTTGCCCTGAAAAGCAGCAAAGCTGCTAAAACTGAAGGTAAAGAAATCGAAAAGGCTTTTTATTTGGGACAGTCTGCAGGAAAATGTGTGTTAATTCTTTTAAAGCACCCAGGCAAGAGGACTCCATGTCCTTACACTCACAGTGCTTCTCCTGGTGTTGTCCAAGAGGTTGTGGAGCTGTTTCTTGCTGGAGTTGATGAGTAAATATCAGAGCAGGCTTCCACAGTCTGCAATTAATGGTGGTTAATGCGGTGACCCGAGGAGGTGACCACATTAATTTAAGAAAACCAGTATGAAAACTGTTGCATTCCACCTGCAATCCTGTTATTCCACCTCCAGTCCTGTTATTTCTTTGAAACACTTTCATGCTGGTTGGTTTTTGGTGTGCTCGTTAACGTATCATGTTGGACCAAGGTCACTTTATAGTTCTCTTTAGCAGTGTCAGAGGGAGCATCTCTGTCTAGGTTAGATTTGCAGAGGTGGAGAAGGAGATCTCCGTGAAAGAGGAGGTAGAAGGAAGTTTGGAGAATTGTTTTTTTTGCTTAGATTCTACTTTTTTCAGGAATAGGTTGTTCACTTGGGTTGAGAGTGGCAGCACAAATGGTTCACTGGTAACACTGCTTTGGAGGTGGCCTCTCACTTCTTCTGGGGACTGTTCACAGAATGAATTACAGAGTGGTTTGTATTGGAAGGGACCTCAAAGCCCATCAAGTTCCACCCCCTGCCCTGGGCAGGGACACCTTCCACTATCCCAGGTTGCTCCAAGTCCTGTCCAACCTGGCCTTGGACACTTCCAGGGATGGGGCAGCCACAACTTCTCTGGCCAACCTGTGCCAGGGCCTCCCCACCCTCACAGGGAAGAATTTCTTCTTAATTTTTCAACTTCTTTTCCTTTAAACAGCACCTTTGTAGTTTCTCTTCTCAGTTCCCTTTCCACCAGACGAGGTTGCTCCAAGCCCCTCCAGCCTGGTGGGTTGGTGTGTTGGGATGAGGTGGAGGGCAGGGATGCACTCAGTGCACTCACCCACTCAGCCTCTTTGCTTTGCTGTCACAAGATCCACAGCTGTTTTTAAAGAAAAAAAAGATCTGAATCATATCTGTTCTTTTCTTTGCTGTTGGAACAGAAGTTTGCATTCCTTCTCTCCGGCAGCTGGATGGCTGCTCTGGGGCTTCTGCTGCTTCCAGGGCTCTTGGAGAAAGTGAGGGTAATCCAGAATTCCTTCTGCTCTGCCAGCACCATCCCAAAGAGTTACAAATCAGGCAGGCTGGAAGATAAAGTGGGCATACCTCTGCTTTTCCTTCCCTTCCTAAAATTCCTTAAGGAAGAGCTTTTCAGAGCAGAGCTTTGGGTTGCATTAACCTGGAAACCATTTGTGGATTTGACCTTGTGATTTGGGGTTGAAATTTTTCTTTTCTCTGGAATCTTAAAGGCCAAACTTGTGTATTTTAATTTTTTTTCCTCTTTTCCTTCATTCTCCTCCTCTCCTCCAGACACCTTCTTCGATCCCTTTGTTTTTCCTCCACATATCAAAGATTACATTATATTCAGCTCAGGTTTGTCTTTCAGGAGGCAGCGACATCTTTGTGCTGCAACTCCTGATTTAGGGAATGGGGCAACTAAGAGCTTCCTTGGACCTGTTAATCTCTTTCCCTGCTTTCAAAGTGTCTGTGGTAGGGCAAGAACCTCCTGTTCCTGGGAATGCCATTGCTGTCGTGCTCACACGGAAGCGGAGCAAAATTGAAGGTGATTTATTTTTTTCTGCAGCTTTGCTGTTTTCCTAATTTACCTTTTTTGAACAGCTTCAGGCTATTGTTTGGGATTTTTTTTTTTACAATGAGATTCCTGTGAGCCTTTTCCAAATTAGACTTTTAGGGCTGGCTGTCAAGACAAGCTGCTACTGCCATCTAAACACGGTGACATCATCCATAGTTGCACGTGGTTTGAGGCGTGTACTGAGACCAAGTGTGTCCTTCTAAAGTCCATTTGATGTAAATCCTACGGGTTTTCTTTTTCCTACACTGGGATTTAATAGGAAAATTTTTTTTCTAGTGGTGCTCCTTGAATTGGAGCACTGTGGTTGGAGTGGTGGATATGGTTGCAATATGCTTTTTTGGGTGATAAATGTTATTATAAAATATTTATGTATTTATATATTATTTGTCATAAATTATATTCCTTAAATATCACACTTATGTTTCCAGTAACAAGGTTCAAATTGGTTTAAAAATAGGTGATATTTTTTCTACTTTTCCCCATTTTCTTACAAAGCCCATGAGGGGCTGGAGTGTGTCCAGAGAAGGGAACGGAGCTGGGGAAGGGTCTGGAGCAGCAGGAGCAGCTGAGGGAGCTGGGGGGGCTCAACCTGGAGAAAAGGAGGCTCAGGGGGGGACCTTCTTGCTCTCTCCAACTCCCTGACAGGAGCATGGAGCCAGGTGGGGGTCGGGCTCTGCTCCCAGGGAACAAGGACAGGATGAGAGGAAACGGCATCAAGTTGTGCCAGGGGAGGTTTAGGTTGGATGTTGGGGAAAATTTCTTCACACTGGAAGAGTTCCACCCAGGGATGGGGATGCCCATCCCTGGAAGTGTTCAGGATCAGGTTGGAGAGGTTGAACAACCTGGTCTAGGGGAAGGTGTCCCTGCCCATGGTAGGGTGGTTAAACAAGAGGACCTTTGAATCCAAAGGATTCCATGATTCAAGCAGTGCTCTCCTGAAGAACTGTGATTTAGCCACAGGGATATTTTGCTCTCTAAGTAGGGAATTCGTTGATGTGGACTTAGGACAGTGTTTGAAGACCTTTTTTTCTCTTTAATTAGATTAGCTAGAAACATCCAGATGAACTTTTTATTGGAATCCCAGCTGTTTGCCTAGACTATAATCCTTAGGAGTGAGGAGCATCCTCCTCCATCCTCCTGGGCCACACTTCAGTTTTCCTGGGGAGCTCGGAAAGCAACTTCATTTATTACATCCTGGTAATTATTTTTCTTTCAATTCTCAGCAAAAATGCAGAAGTAGGAAATTCCTCCCTGGCTCAGGTGTGCCCAAAGGTCACTGGGCAGGTGTGGGACGAGCCTTGATGTAAAGCATTGTTTTATCCAGATTGTTTTATCATCCGTCCCTTTCCCAACGTCTCGTTTGTCCCGGGGGCGCAGCCACGGCAGCTCCACACGCTACCTGTTCCCTGAGCAGCTGGTTATTTACCTCTGCAAACATCCCACTCACATCTCTCAGTTGCTCTAAAAATAAAATAAAACAGCCAAGCAGCCGACAGGCCGAGGGAGCTGCCCCTGCCCTTCACTGCTGACGTGCGTCTGCAGCATCTCTGCCGGAAAAAAAAAAAAGGGAATTGATTTCTTGAATTGCTTTGGAAAAACTGCAGCCAGGTTTTTTTAGAGACGGCACCGCTCTTTGCATTCCCGGTGGGTGGTGGTTTGCACGGGAACCTCGGGAGCAGCAGCTGGAATTGCTTTTGGATTTCTGGAGTGGTGTTGAGCAATCACACGGGGAAGTCAGGGCTGCAACCTGGAAGGGCAGAGGAATAAAAGCCCTTGTTTGTTCTTATTTCTTTAATCCTGTTTCTCGGGTTGTTAGAGGAGAATGTAGGCAGCACCTCAAAGGGACTGAATGTTATTCTCTAGGACGTTGTGGCCGTGCCCAGCCCCTTCCAGCTGAATCCAGCTCTGGCAGCAGCAGCTGGAGCTCCGGCCCCTGAGAGGTGGGATGGGAACGGCCCCGCGCTGCCGGGATTGCAGTGGATGCTGCTGAATGTTTCCAGAGCCAGACAAAGAGCCATTGAGAGGAGTTAAAAAAATCAATTAACTGGAAGGATCAGGCGTGTCCTGGACTTCCAGTGTATTCTGGTGGCACTGGACAACACAGAGACGCCAAAGCTCAGTGTGCAGCATCCTCTGCAGCTTCTCCTGTGCCTGGTTATCCCAGATAGGACCAGCTCCACTGGCAGATTCCACCCTCTTAACTCCCGTGGAGCCAGGAGAAGGGGATACTCTCGTCATATAGGAGTTATGGTGCTGTTGCCTGTGAGAAAAGACATTTGCAAGTGGCTCATATTCATATTTTTACCTGGAACAGCATTAATGGGCTGTAAACTTTGAGTATATTCCCTTTTAATCCTGTTCCTGCTTGAAACGGTATTAATGGGAGATAGAAATATCAGTCAATTCACATTTTTACCCCCCACTTAGAACAGCATTAATGGGAGATAACCAAATTCCATTAAAATGGCCTTTACAAAAGAAATAGGTTCTGTGACTCAGTCACAGTGTTCAGTTTCCAATACACCGATTCTTTGAGTCATTAGGTTGTGTCCTGTGGCTTTGGAGGTTTAATATCCAAAAAAATGGATTTGTATGAAGAGGAGAGGGAAGATTTATTCTTCTGCTCGTGACTCCTTTTGATTATTTTTAACCTCTAACACCTGCTGTTCTCCTTGCTCTCCTCTTTGAGTTTGGGGTAGGTGTTGGTGCAGCAGCCAGGAGTTTTTCCCCGTTGTGTTCTTCCCTCCCCAGTGGCTGGAGAGGTTTGAGAGGGAGATTATCCAGCTGATGCCTAATGTGGGAAGAATTCGTGCAGGCAGTGACACAAAGGGCTCCCACAGCAAGGCTCAGGCACCAACTGCTTTTCCCCAGCGCCTGCAAAATGCTGTTATTCTTCAGCTGGGGAGATTTGACACTTTCAGGCTCTGTATCAAACAGCGACTTGTTCATCCCTTTCTCTGACGCTGAATTATTCAATATTTTCCCTTCAGACTCTCCCTGCCACAGCCAGATGGGCTGTATCAGTGGCTGAGTTTAATATTATTTTTCATTATTTGCTCTCTTCAGCAAATATTTCTGTACTCCAAAGTCCAGAGTGTTGCTCTTCAATGACACAAACTGTTTTTTTCTTCCCTGAGATGGATTTGTTATTAAAGCAGGTTTTTACGAAGCTGCTTTTCCTCCACCCTTAAGAATTAGCATCTATTTTGTTTCCAGGAGGGGAATGCTAAATAAACCCTGCCCTTGCTGGGTGGAGCACTCACCTTACAAGATATCCAGACTTTATGGCCCCCTAAATATCAGGATCTCTGGCTATCCAGGCTCTGTAAATATTTATGTATCTATAGAGTGTAATCCCGACTATGACCCCCAGGGACCAAGTGTTCATGCAAACCCAGATGATGCTCAGCATTCTGTGGTATTAGAGAACAACTTACTTTCTTTAAAAACATTTTAAAAATATCTTTCAATGTCCTATTGCCCCAGTGTATCTTTTATTTGGGTTCACAGTCAGCTTTTTAGGTAAAACTTGAATATCAGGCTGCACATTGAATCAACCATGAAGGAAGGGACGATTTTCTGAATCCGTATTTTTTCTCTCTCAAACATATCTCTCAGTATGTTTATCAAATACTGTAATGATCATGTAGCACTGATAAATAATGTTTTTGCTCAGAGATTGTGCTGTTACTGTGCAGTGAGACTTCCGTGAGGACTTAATAACCCAGACAAGGACTTTTTATCCCTAATGTTAGCACAGCACCGTGTTTTTCTAGTCACGGAATGAGAAGTTAATGCTGTAGCAGGGATTTTGTTTCTTCTCCCCCCCCCCTTTTCCCTTCCCCCAGTCAAAATACAGATTTTTTTCGGTTTCCAGGATCATTTACTGAGACCCTTTTGACTTTTCTCGTGGCTGGGGAGCCTGTATCGGATTTGACACGGTGGGTTGGGTGCTGGGGGGGTGCCAGGTGGGTGCTGTGCTGCAGCCTGGTCACCCTTGGTGGGGAACAGAAGGGCCTGAGAACAAGAAGCCTTTGTTGGACTGGGACTACACCCAGCTCCGGGGAGGGGGGCAGTTGGCAAATTTGGGCTTTTTAATGGTTCCTGCTGTGCCTGTGGATTTTCCAGGCACAAACCCTGAGTGCTGTCCCCTGAACTACTCTGCCCCAGGAGCAAATCCCTCTCCTGCTGCATGACAAGGTATCAGTGGCTTATTGAGCTCCAGAATTAGAACAAATTGTTTCCCAAGGCAGCAAAAGAAATTTTCTGACTCTGCCCTCTGTGTCTCCGAGCGGGAGAGGTGCCCCGTCCTTATTTATAGCACAGAAATTGCTATTTATAACAGAAAAATTGTTGTTGTCACTTATTTTACACAGTGGAGAGACAGAGAAAATGTGGTTAATTATGGAAGAGCCCACAGTGGATCATCTGGTCCCCCCTCCCTGCTCCAGCACATGGTGGTGTTGGATCATAGGTTGGACTTGATGATCCCAGAGGTCTTTTCCAGGTCTTTTCTGTAATTCTGTGATAACCAAGCCCTGCAGTGGTGCAATGTGTGCATCCTATTTCCCACCTCTGCTACAGCGTTTTCTTTGTGGTCCCAGTGATCACCAGATACAAACGAATTTAACCTCCTGCTTTGACCCAGTGGCTTTGCCAAATTCAACAGGAATCAGCGGAGAGAAGGGAGGCAACGTGGGGAGGCAGAGCTACCCCTATTGGTTCATCCTCCAAGGTTAAATATTCTATAGAGGTTAAGTCAAGGCTCATCCTCCCCAAAGCCCACCGTTGCACAAGTTGGCAAATAAAATCCTTGTTTGCCGTGTTTGCCGAAAGGATCCGCCCTAACGGCCCCGCCAGACCGGGACTCGCTTTTCTGCGCTTAATTAAGATGGATGAGGATAAACGTCCTGCCAGGCAGTTGAGCCTGTGGCTTTGTCACAGGGATTGGGGATCTGGGCTCTCACGGGCAGAGGGAAGATGAAAGGACAGGCGGAACCTGAAGAGTTCAGAGCAGTGGGGACATTTTGCAGATCACTTATTTTGAGACGTGAAAAGCATAAAACCCAAATTACGTCCGTTTTGCATCAGTGTGAGCGACCAAAGCGTTCTCTCCTGGGGTGATTGGTGTCCCCCCATCGCTGTTCGTGTCGGGAAGCACCACTTGTGTTGGAGAGAAGAGCCCTGGGGAGCGAGGTCCTGCTGCTTTGCCCACGGGGATGGCTGTGCTGGATGAAGGATCCACCTCATCCCATCCCTGCCAGGACATTGGGCAGGGGGAGGCTTCCCTGCCAGCCCCACCACTTGCAGGCGTCTGGAGCTCAGGGATCTCCTAAATCAAAGTCATCTCCAGCTGGATGGAGGTTTGTGGGGTCAACGTGCCTGGAAGGAAAGCCGGAACAGGGGAAAGATGGGACAATATTGAGTGAGACTCAAAATAATTACGCAGTTAGCACAGCACAAGACAAATCAGGATCATTGGCTCTTATGGAAACCATTATTTATAGTTTAAAAAAAAATATATCTAAAAAGGGAAAGTTCATCAATTTTTGGCCGTAATACAATTAAAAAAAAAAATTTTAAATTTTTTTGCCAGCGTTGTCCAGATCTGCACTATCCTTGTTTGGTAGGAGGAAAGAAGAACAAAGGAATGGGATTCCTGTGCCCTGACTTTGTGGTTGAGATCAAAGATTTACCGGTTGTCCCCAAACAACCAGATTTACTTATGGTTTTTAATCGGGAGAAAAATCTTGGCCGAGGAGGGAGAGCAAAGGAGAATGAAAGCATGTGGATGAAATGCTCACATCCAGGAGAAAGGCGAAATGTTTATACTTTGATTTGCTTTGTCGTTGAGGAAATTGGAATTTTTGGGGAGAAATGACAGGTTTGGGGAGCAAAGTTTTGGTGTAGTGGGTTGGGTGGGAGCCGTATCCCGAATATTCCAAAGCAGAGCAGATCTAATCTCTCCAGACTTCAGCGAAGCATCTGACGTGCTTGGAGAATAAACAAGAAAGAAATACAGGGAGAAACAAATGAAAAAGAGACGAAGCAGATTTAATAACATGAAATCTTTTTTTGAGGAATTACCGATTTCTGGGAATTCCAGATATTCTAATGCAGGCTGGGAGCTGTGAGGGGTGGGGCTGAGCCTCTCCTGTGGGAGGTTTGACTGAGGGTTTTCTTCTATCTTGCAGATATCCTTGGGAAGTTGAATTATCCTTTGATTAAGGGGATTGTCCTTAAGAGTAGAAAATTCCATAGTTTTTTTGTGGAGTGGGCTGTGCTGAACCAGAGATTTGGGGTTGTGTCCTTAAAACAACCACCTCTACAAGGCTTGTATCCACTTCTTCATCCGAAGGGAACTTTGCAAACGTTGGGAATACTCTTTTGTGGTTAAGTTTAAGGCTCTGCAAAGCGTGGAGTTGGAAGTGTTGGAGTTTGTGTCCCGGGCTCCGGCCGGGGGCCGGCGATGCTCGAGGAATGTTGTGTGAGTTATTAGGCTGAACTCGGCCTTTCTGGGCCAGAGTGTTCCTGGTATTTGGAGGCCTCTGGGACAGAGGTAACTTTGCCAGCAGTCCATAAATTTGAGCCAGGCTTTTTTACCTTAGTCAGGGAATTCACGCTGAGCTTTCCTCAGGCCGGGATTCGCGGTTGATCCAATCCCGGCGCGGTGCCAGGCCCAGCCGCGGGGTTGGTCGGTGTTCCGGCACTCGCTCTCTTGGCTGTCACATTCCCAATCCATCGGTTCCCTCTGTGCCATCTCACTGCTGGACCTGGTAACCGGGAGGGGATGGATGCGGACAGTCAGCCTGGAAAAGCCTCTCTGCTTTCCTCTGCTCTCTGTGGGCACTGTGAGGGCACCGGGAATGGCACCGGGATGCATATTCCAGGGAGAATGATGAGGAATTCAGTTTAAATCCTCCAAAGAGCAGCTGGAGGAAAACCTGGCGTGGAGTTTGGTGAGTTTGGGGACATTTCATACAAAAGAACACACAGAAATGGGCATTGCAGGGGGCAGAACCAAGTCCTAAATGAAATAATAATAACAATAATAATAACAATAACAACAACAACAACACAACAATATTAATAATATATCCAATAATAACAGCAATAACACACACAAATATGCATGGCAAGTGTCATATAAAAGTTTTAAATAGTCATAATAAACAATAATAATAACTACTCTGTAATATTAATATATTGTA
>NW_016690238.1:734931-798739 GCF_001604755.1 Lepidothrix coronata | reverse complement strand
AATAATAATAATAATAATAATAATAATAATAATAATAATAATAATAATGTCAATATCTGCTCTAATAATATATGTAATATAATATTAATTCTATGAATGCACCCACAAATCTGCATTGCAGGTGTCACATAAAAGTAAAAAATAATAAATACGTAATAATAAAAATAATGTCTCCTATAATAATAATAATAAATGTTAATATCTGCTATAATAGTAATAATAATAATAATAATAATAATAATAATAATAATGTATGTAATATGTTATTAATCCTATGAATACACACACAAATCTACATTGCAGGTGTCACATAAAAGTCCAAATATATGTAATATAATAATATATTTGTAATGTAAATTTATATATATACACACACTAATCTGCATTGCAAGTGTCACATGAAAGTCCAAAGTCATACATAAAATAATAATGTCTCCTATAATAATATATGTAATGCAATATTAATGTAATTATATACTCATGCCCAAACAAGTGTGTATTGTAGGTGTCATATAGAAGTCCAAAATAACAGATATATAATAATATTTGCTAAATTAATATATGTAGTGTAATAGTAATATAATATTATATATACCCAGAAAAATCTGCATTGCTGGTGACACATAAAAATCCAAATTAATATGTATTAATATGTGCTATAATGATTTATGTATTAGTAATACATCTATACTCCTATACATACAGAAAAATCTGCATTGCTGGTGTTATAGAAGTTCAAAATTATATATGTATTAATAATGTATATTATAATAGCAATCGTAGCAAGAATAATAATAACACCAAAAAATCTGCATTTCAGGTGTCGTGTAGAATCCCCCAAATAATTAATCAAGTAAAAAGCTTTATTGTACCTTCACTGTCAAGCTCTAACCCACGTAAACCCTTTGTGCTCTGGAAAAGCACAGCTGGGATGGACACCTCAGTTATTTGGGGGAGTGTTTAGCACTGGGAATTTGTGCAATATGTTAATTAGCGCATGTGTTAATGAAGGGTGAGGTGTGTTAATTGTACGTTATGTCAGATAACTGGAGATGCTGCTCCAGTGTTTGGGCACGTCACTGGGAGGTGACATTTGTATTTATGTAATTGATTCATTCAGTTTTAAAGGAATTCCGGTGAATCCCTTGGAACAGCATTTGCTCAGTGCTGGGATGAGGATGATCTGGAATTCCCAGCGGTGCTGGCAGGGGATGTGTTGCTGGGCAGGGATATTTGTGGAGCAAATACAGCACAAGGCTTGTTTCCCCCCTTTTCCTTCCTTTTTTTCCTGCTAATGGAACCATGGAAGGAGCTGCTCCTGCATCCTCTTGACTGCCACTGGATGTTTGCTTTAAATCCGAATATTCTATTGGACAAGTGTTGGATTAGCTTTAAATGGGGAAATAATGGGAAAAAAACTGTGGGGAGAGCACAGACCTTCCGAGTCCTTTGTGACCTGTGAAATCTGTGTAAGAGTTCCCTGTGGTGCTCACCTGCCATTCCAGCTGCCCATGCAAATGGCCAGTCCGGTCTAAATTCACCCAGAATTTACTTTTACTCCCCACTTTTGCATCGTGTGGCTGCTTAAAATGATGGATAACCCAAGTCCTGCTGCTCCGCTTGTGCGGACGAGGATCCACCTTCCTTTCTGCAGTTGCATTTCCCGAACTGCCTCATGTCCGTGGGCACAAAGTCCTTTGCTTCTTGCATGTTCTCGGCCTAACAAGTGGTCATCCAAGAGCTGTTAAGCCTGGATTAATCCTGGGCTTGGGCTGCTCCAGGGGGGATTACAGAGCGTAATCTTGGCATTAACGCCGGGAGATGGGAGCGGAACTTCCCAAAGTGCTCACACAGCACAAGGAAACGGTGCCGGCGCCTTCGGCCTCGCGTGCTGCTTTGGGCTGTGGGGGACACAACGGAGCCTTCTGGAATTACATCCCAGTTGGAATATTTGTAATAACAGAGATGCAGTCTAAATAACGTCCTGCAGAAGGGAATTACGTGGGTAATGAATGGGTGCGACCTGCCTGGTGATGTCCCGGGTTTTTCTTCCTGGCTCGTGCGGCCCTTCCCTCTCTCCAACATCTGGTTTTCATCTGCTCCAGGAAAGCCAAATAATTTCAGTGAAGCTGAGAGAAAACATGCTTTTAAAAAAAAAACCCAACATGTTGGTGTTAGCCTGGGTTTCTGCTGGGGTTAATAATTGGATTTATCGGGTCGTGGACGGAGTGGATGCTCCCTTGGATGGGTGAGTTGGTGCATTGTCTGATGGACAAGGCAGTTATGGCTGAGCGAGGGCTGAGTGACACGTTCTTCCTGCAGTGATAAAGAACGTGAGTTGGGGTTACTCTGAATTTTGGTGCATCCTCTCAGCAGAGCAGTGAGGCACAGGGGGATGGGAACAGCCTTGGTTCAGTGGGACCGGCCGTGCTTCCTTGAGGATCAAGGATGCAGGAATATCTGCGTCTGTTATCCTACAGCAAACACGTGTTTCCTGAACTGCCAACTACTGGATATATTGAAAGCAAATAAATAAGTAATATAAATAGGAACCAGGTTAATTAAAAACCTCGCTGTGTAACATATGAGATGTGCAAACATCAAAGCAATATATATGCAAGATATAGAAATATTAAATAAAAGTACCTTATTCTCTTTATATCTGCCCCTCTAAATCTGAATAAGGTTGTCACTGGGGCTGATTTTAAAGCTCAGCCTAGCGTGGCTCAGCGCCTGCCTAATCACCCCCACATTAGCAGCCCCCCCCTTGACTAAGTTTTTTAATTGCACTTTATTGATCACGGGGCTTTTAAAGATGTCTGTGAGCTCTCAGCGAGGCTCCCGCGGCATCAGCCCCGGCAGCGGGACCTCCAGGAACACTCAGGCTTTTTGCTTTCCATTTAGGCTGCAAAACCCTTGTGGGCCATTAGATGGTCTGCCCTCAGTGGGGTTTTGGTGCTGTGAAAGCTTCATTAAGACACAATTACGAGTAAGCAAAATATTTCTGCTTTTATGTATCAGTTGCGTCTGTTCCGCGGGAGAAATGGAGCTGGGAAGAGCTTTTGGAATAACTAGGACGTCTCACCTCCTGGCTTAAGGCACAAAAGCAAATATTGAAGGAGCCCCACGTTTGTATTTTGATTTAATGGTTGTAATTTTTAAATTGCTTTACAGTTATCACCTCGTAAGATCTTCACCACTAATTTTTCCAAAGAGTTTAATTAAGGTTCGAGCTTTCAACTGGAAATTCAAAAAGAAAAATAGGTTTGGACTTACTGTTAAGTAAAAAGTAGAATAGGTTCGAGTTCTTGCTTTGAGGATTTATTAAGTTTATGCTTTGAAAGAAGCCACTGTGTTTCATGGAACCAAGGAATGGGTTGGCTTGGGAGGATTCCCATTTGTTTGACTTGATTCAACCCACAGTTGATTTTACTCCATCCTCCAATTGCCAGATCCACACTTGAATTTCTTAGGAGCCCCATTCCTCCGGCCCAGGATGCTACTGGGGCAGGGCACTTCCACTGCTCAGAGAGTCTTCAGGAGAAGTTGTGGTGGTTTATTTTTTGCTCCTATTTTCTTCCTTACCATCGAATCAGCTCGGTTTAATTTTGTGCATCTTGCTGGGGCAGTGCCAGGGCTGGGGTAAAGAGGATGAGAAAGGTGAAATTCTGTGAGTCAGGACCTAACTGTGTGGATAATTCCATGGGGATATTTCCCCACCTCTTTCTACCTGTCACCTGAGTTACCTTTGATGTGTTTGTTTTCTAAAGTGGCACTGGAAGAATTGCAAATGCTGTAATATGTTTCTAGGCTGGCTCAGGATCTTGATCCTGTTGGGAATAGGATCCCCCATGTATTTGTGCTGCATCCCAGGGAGCAGCAGAGTATAGGTGGGAACCTCTTAAAATGATGTTGGTCACTTGTTGTCAAACTTTGATTTTGGAGCTCATTAGCACCAATTCCCTCCTTTTTTTCCCCCTCTTTTTTTTTTGTACAGTCCCTGATATTGTGGGATTTTTTTTCCCCTGCCTTCTTTCAATTCCCACCTGGGTTTTAATTCTTACAGTAACTTTAACCTGGTGAGTTTTCAGTAGCTTCCCTGGTCCTGGGTGTCATCCAAGGGGAGCAGGGGCAGTGAAAAGGAGATGAGCGGGGTAAGGCCTCGGGAATTGGATGCCGGAGCCGGGTGACCGAAGCCTTCCTGCTGAAATCTGGCCAGCACGAGGTAGGACAATCGTGCTGCTGTTTTCCTCGGGAGTTATAAACAAGAGGATGAGGCTCAGCAAGAGAAAGAAAGGTTTCTTTCTGTGGTTTCCTTTCTGTCAGTGGTTCGGTTTCCTTTGCCACCCTCCTGAGCTGCAGGCAGAGCTGTCTGGAGGAGAAATGCTGTTTGCACACGAGTTTCATTTTTGAATGGAGTGTTTCACTTGCTGATTAAGGTCAGTGAAGAAATACATTTAATACCTTCACTTTAAAGAGGCAAACAAACCCCTCCTTAGCTCCCACTGATGGGTTTTTTTGGGGGGGTTATAAAGCTGCTGTGAGTGAGGCAGCAGGAGCAGCATCCCCATCTTTCCCACTGGGATAAACAGATGCACTCCAGCAATTCCTGCTACATCCTGCCTGCGTTTTGTAGTGCAAAAAGGAAACAGAATCATAAGAAGGTTTAAATAATAAATTCACATCATCCCAAAGGCAACCAGAGTGGCTGGGCCCCTTCCTTCAACCCCACTTTCAGGGTGATGGGTACTTTATTGTTTAAGGGAGGGATCTTTCAGCCCTATCCCCATAAAATCTTTCCAAATCCCTCCAGGTGATATTTGTGGAGGTATTTAGACTCTACAATGACCACTGGAGCAATGGTGTCCTTGGTGTTCTCAGCAGCCTCAGGTTTGGATGGTGTATGATGAGATTGTTGTCTGACAGCAGGGACTTTATAGCTCCACGTGTGGAATAAAGGCTTTGGAAGTGGTTAATGGGGAAAGTGAGATCTGGATCTCAGACACCTCCCAGTCTGATTCCTCCACACACACATGCTCGATGAGTTGGATTAAAATCATGGAAACCATGATCTCTGTAGCTCTGCCTCGTGAAGGGAGATCCAAGGCATCAAAACTGTGGGTTTGGATGTGAATTTGTCTGTTGTTCTTTATCGAGAACACAAAAATTCCCGGTTGGCTCAGTCGTTGTGCAGTCTCATGGACCCTCAGGAAGCTCTGTGTCAGTCAAGGCTGATGTTTGTCATGGCTGGAGAGCTGGAGTTGTGCCTTTGGGCGTGGTTCTGCCCTCGGTCCTGCAGGCAGGGGTGCTCCAGTGTTCCATCCTCCATCCCGGAGCAAGTGCCGGAGCGCCAGCAGCTCCTTTCCTTGCGAATAATTGCTGGTTCTCAGTTCGTTTCTACAAGCCAAGTGTCATTAGTGCTGACCCCCTCTTCATTCTGATGTGCTGCTGTGTGTCAGGTCACCGCTCGCTTCCCAATAATAGCTGGGAATGTGGTTTTATTTCGGCTATAAATTATGTATCACTGCTCAGCACAGGGAGTGCTTGTTTTTCCCCTTCCTTTTCACGTCCCTGGGCTCCTCTGCTTAAAGATCCTTTTCTCCCGTTGGGTTCAACTGATGAATCTCTTCCTAAATTCAGAAAACACGCTGTGAATTTGTCCTTGAGTTTGTCTCAGCCTGGCAGAGGAGTTGTACTCAAATCCTGGCTGGGTTTTCCAGCTATTCCGGTTGGGCTGGTTAAAGATACTGTTACATTTGGCTACAAAATTTCCCACCTCCCTCTGTGTCCCATGGCAGCTCCTTTGATATCGACAACAGCTTGTGATTATAGTTTATGTGCTGTATATTTAGTTACAGAAGAGTTACCAAAAGGCTTAAACAGGCTGTGGTGATTGTTCAAAGGCTGAATGAAGAAATGCTGGTCTGGATTTTACTGTTGTAAAGCTTTCGGGTTTCTACGAGGGGAGTTGTAAACCCTTTGTTTAATTACTCCATGATGGAAGAGGGAACATGTTGGCTGAGTGTGGTCAGGGTAGAGGGTGATCAGGGAGGGTTTGTCAGGCTGGGTGGGGGTGAGGGAACAGAAAAGCTGGTATAATATACTAGATGTGATTCTGTGAATATCTGTGGAGTGGAAAGCACCGTTTCAGGGAAACAGAGGAGAGGGAATTTAAGGAGAGTGTACTCTCACAAAGCTTTGAAATTAATTGGATAACGAAGCCTGGTTTGCCTTTGCTCAGGCAGGCAATGCCCCTGGGAATTTTCCAAGTGGATCTGCTGCATTTCTCCCCTGTCACTGTGCCGAGTGTCGCAGCAGAAACTCCTGCACAGCTCCCAGTGCAGCCAATGGAGCAGTGCCTGCCAGCTGGGAGCAGCTCCTGGCTCTCCCTCCATCACACCCCTTCTGTGGAGTATCTTGCACTTGAACTGTGTTGCTGCACATACGTTGTCCTGTGTTCTTCGGGAAAGCAGCAAGGTTTGAAACGCTGGTGTTCCCCGAAATATTGTGCACCAAGACTAAAGAGGTGGCAAAGTTAAATGCTGTTAAATCCCTTTGGAGGGTTAATTTGTTCTTAGGTGTCCTCAGTGACAGGGAATCTTCCTTCTGCTTCCCTTCCCTGCTCTCCTCACATCTGGGAGCACCTCAGGGTCAGTGCCGTGAAGTTTGGAAGACATATTGCAGCTGGTGGGGGGAGATCCCAGGAGGAGGTGAGTGGAGCTCAGATCCTGCTCTAAAAATGGGGCCTGCATTCCTTCCTCTGCTTTGCTCCATTTGGGGTCAATCAGTGCCAAGTGGAGGGGTTTGGGCAGGCCCTTTGCTCCTTGAAGCCTTGCAGAGATATGGGATGTGCATGGGACTGCACAAATTAACACTTGAAGTGTTGTTAAAAAATCCTGTGCCTTAATGGAAGATACAACCTCAAACTACATTTCCTAATATCTGCATGGAAACCCCTGGGATTGAACCAAGGGGCTTTCCAGTCCCCGCTTCATGATCTCTCTTGCTTGGCCAAGGTGGATGATGAAGAGCTGCTGCTCATCTTCATGCAGGGAGAAGGAGCAGCGAGGGCTCTGCATCCTTGGAATGCAAACACGTCCGTGCTGGCACACCAACAGATGGCTTGGTTGGACTCCTGCCCTTTCCAAAAAGCTGGAGAAGATGTTCCCAACACACCATCGCAACCACTTGGCGTTTTGCAAAGCCAGCCTGGGAAAAGGTGGATGACAGAAAAATCCCTGTGTTGGCTTTGACAGTGTTTTCTGCGGCGTGGAAACTTGGAATATAAAATCTCCCCACGTTTCCCTTCATTTCATTAATTCAGGGCTTTCTTTCTCTGCTGGATTTTCTTGCCTTTAGGAACCCAAAGCTGTTCTCAGAAATCCCGGCCTTGGCAGTAGAGAAGAACATTGCACAAAGCTAAAAGAGGTGGTTTTGGCAGGGTGGCCCTGGAAGTGAAAGCTCCTTCCCTGCCTGGAGCCCTCTCTCCTGACAGGCGGAATTCCAGGGCTGTGCCCGTCTCGTGCCGCGGGGCATCGGCTGTTCCCGCTGCAGCTGCTCCTTTCTCTGGTGTCAGACTTACCCCCAGCTGAGTAACCTGTGCCAGTTTAGAGTTTAGTCTCCATCATGACCCCAAGGAAACCCACACTGAATCCCTCTGGGAAGGTGACAGGTGGGACCTGTGGGATTGTCCTCTTTTACTGAAAATAGACTTTAATCACTTGCATCCTCTCCTAAGAGAAACACCTGATAGGAAAATGTTGATTTTTGAGACTTTTTGCTCCCTAAAAATAACAGTGTCAGCTGTTCTTTTTCCTGGCACTTATCAAATATTCTGGGCCCTGATAAGAGAATTAAGTTTTTTCAATGAGATTTATTATGATCCAATGAGATAATAATTTTTTCAGTGCTCCACATTGGTCTGGCTCCTGCAGGTGTTGTGGAAAGTCAGTCTTGTGAGGGGCAGCTGAGGGAGCTGGGGGTGCCCAGCCTGGAGAAAAGGAGGCTCAGGGGGGACCTTCTTGCTCTCTGCAACTCCTTGACAGGAGGGGGAGCCGGGGGAGAGGGTTGGGCTCTGCTCCCAGGGAACAGGGGATGAGAGGAAACAGCCTCAGGCTGTGCCAGGGGAGGTTCAGGCTGGACATCAGGAGGAATTTCTTCATGGGAAGGGCTGTCAGGCATTGGAAGGGGCTGCCCAGGGAGGTGGTGGAGTCCCCACCCCTGGAGGTGTCCAAGGAATGACTGGATGTGGCACTGAGTGCTCTGGCTGGGGGACGAGGGGGGGATTGGGCACAGGGTGGACTCAGTGACCTTGGAGGGTTTTTCCCACCTCAATGATCCTGTGATTCTGTGATCCCAATACTTCCTAATAAGCATTTTTAAGCGTGGAAATAGGGGGAAAAGGTATTTTTAGGGATCCTTTGGACATCCAAAGCTGCCTATGGCTACTGGAATGTTGCACTGCTGGAAAACATGAGCCCGACAGCGCTGCCGTGGTGTGAGTGAGTCCTCTGAACTGTGGATGAGGCACAGAAACTTGATGCTGCTGCTCAATAGCGCTTGAAATTCTGGAATTGCGTCAAGAAGAGTTGCAGATTATTTATATAATCCCCCAGAAAAGCAGGGAAGGGCTGGAGACGTGTGTATTCCCGTTTAACCTCGTCCTCCTTCGTGCCATATTTTACGTGGCAGAAAACAAACGTGGGTCTGATTGTGTTGATTTAGGGGCAGAGCTCCGATTTTATTGGGTTTTATTTTTTTGGAGGGGAGGGCGGCTGGGTGTTGTTTTTTGGCCGTAAGCAGCAGAAAGTGGCTGAGGTCTGAGAGGAAGGAGAGCAGGGCAGGAGCCAAGGCGGGGCTCGGGTTTCAGTGGTATGTTTTGGTTGCTGCTAACGTGTTTTTGTTTTTCTTCATTACACATATTTCTCCTGGGAAAAGCAGGAAAAACTCTGTGTGTCAAATATACATCAGGGCTCCGAGCCTCTGCTAAGAGGTTCCAGATGGGGAGGCGTTACAGGAGGGACACTTTCTCCTGCCTTTCGGTTTGTGGCATTAATTTTGGTGACAAACTGCAGGAAAACTTGGATCAAGACCAGAGCAAGCAGTGAATGCTTCTTTCTTTTTTTTTTTTTTTTTATGAGCATTTTTTGGGCTATCCAAGAATGCAGTAGGAAGTTGAAACTTCTTTTCCAAACATTTATTGCCCCACGTCGAATCATTATATTAAAAAAAAAAAGGAAAAAAAACCTACAGTTTTGAAGGGACCTTGAGAGGCCTCCTCTGGGGGCTGGAGAGTGGCCAAGCCCAGATCCCTCTCCCTGGATTAGAGGGTGATGGTTGGTGAGAAGGGGGTGGAAGCTGGTGAAGATGCCTGTCAAGGGAGTCTCTTGCCAACGAGCGATGTTTCACTTCTATCTGGGCAGGGCCTCCTGGTTCAGGTGGTGAGGTGATGATGTGTTGGAGATGCTCCTCTTCCACAAGAGCTCCCCAGGCTTTGATGGGGGCTCAGTTGGTCAGAGTGTGGTGCTGATAACACCCAGGTTGAGGGTTTGATCCCTGTATGGGCCGTTCACTATGAGCCAGACTCGATGATCCTTGTGGGTCCCTTCCAGCTCAGAATGTTCTGGGATTCTGGGTTGTTTCCCATCTGCCCTCAGGCTGAGGGTCCACAGCTCCACCCCCTGAAGCAGCAGTGTGGCAGCAAGAGCTGCAGCTCAAGTGATGCCAACCTGTGATCACCAGCTCTAAAATCAGGGAGTCACAGCTCCAGCAGGAGCCTCCGAGTGCCACGAGAGCTGTCAGGGAGCAACAGCGGCGATAAGAGCTTGTTCTCCTAAGAGAATGTCACTTCCTGCAGGGATGGTTTTGTGTAAGGAAGTTATGTCTTCAGCAGTAGTGCTGGTTAGTGTGTTGTGTCATTGGGAACATCAGTGTTCCCAAGGCAATGTGCTCCTGGCCAAAAAGCCCCCAGTCCGTGTTCCTCTGGGGAGGATGTGAAGCCCTGGTTGAGGAGTGACTGTACAGCTTCCATGCTGGATGAGCTAAAATCAAAGGGAGATGCTCTGAAGACAGGAATTTACCCCCATGTTCTGCAGAGCACTGAAACACGTGGATGTTTGTCTGGTTTTGGAAATGGAAAAGTCGTGTTTTCTTTACCAGGGGCTTCAGGGCAGGTGAGACAGACGAGTGGTCAACAACTTTGGAGACTGTGAGGAGAAAAAAAAGGCAAATGTGGTGCTGCAGATGTTGTCATCTCTCAAAGAATGTATTATCATGGAATTCCAGACTGCTTTGGTTGGAAGAGACTTTAGAGCTCATTCAAGTTCCATCCTCTGCCATGGGCAGGGACACCTTCCACTATCCCTGTTTGCTCCAAGCCCCATCCAGCCTGGCCTTGGACACTTGCAGGGATGGGGCAGCCACAGCTTCTCTGGACAACCTGGGCCACAGCCTCACCACCCTTACAGGGAAGAATTCCTTCCCAACATCCCATCTAACCCTGCCCTCCAACAGTGGGAAACCATTCCCCCTTGGCCTGTCCCTCCAGGTCCTTGTCCCAAGCCCCTCTCCAGCTCTCTTGGAGCCCCTTTAGGCACTGGAAGGGGCTCTCAGGTCTCCCTGGAGCCTTCTCTTCTCCAGCTGAGCTCTGCCAGCTCTCCCACCCCCCTCTCCAGAGCGGAGGGGCTCCAGCCCTCAGAACATCGGGGCCATTTAAAGCAATTTCAACAAAGTTTGAGTGACTCTCTGTGCTGAATCCAGCTCTGCATAAGGACATTATGGAAGGTGAGGAACTCATGGCATGACTTGCTGTAGCAATACACAGTCTGACATGACGTAGGTTATAACCTGTTTGGCCATCTCTTGAAATGTGTCTATTAATGGGTTTTGATCTGTTGGTGCTTTGTTCCTGCTGCAGTGCTTGTTCATGGTACTTGTATTGCCTATTGGGGGAGTGGAAATTCTCCTGCTTAAGCCATGACCTGTTTCCAAGCCATTTGATTGCTCTGGGATTGTATCTCTGTCATACAAAAAAATCCCTTGAAGCACCAACTAAGGAGATTTTGCTCCATCCCGTGACCTGTTGGACACTTGCTGTCTGTGCCTGATGGAGCGAAGTTTGTTCTTTGGCTGCAGACTGTAGCTGTTGGGAGGTGGAGTGGTCACTGCAGTAACACTGAGCTTCCCACCTTCATCCTGGGATACTCCTCTAAATCCCAAGCTCAAGCCAGGATGAAGATTTTTTCCACCCAACCGCTGTGTGCGAGTTCGCTGGAAAACACGAGCGTTTGGCTGCTCTTCCCGGGGCCGTCCACCCCGTGCACAAAAACATTAACGATGAGCAGAGGAGCAGGAATGTCAGCCAGACCCGACGGATTTGGCAGCCCCTGCCTCCAGGATCCATCCATGCCGGTGTTGGATCATAACCATCTGCCAGCTCAGCCAGGCTTTTCTTCCCATCACGGCCCTTACGTAGGAAAACTGTCCCTGTTTGGGAAGAGGACTTAGGTCAGAGGCCTTGGCTTGGTTTTGGGGTTTTATTTTCTTGAATTGTGGTTTCGTGGCAATTCCTTTTTTTTCTTTTTTTCCCAAAGCAACACTTAAAAGGAAGAAGCTGCAATGGTTTGATCCTGTGCTTAAATATGGGAAAAGGGGGGGAATATTCTGCCAACATTGAAGCATTTGCCAGGAATGCAGACACCAAATCCTGATTCTTACATAGTTGATAGAGCAGAGCTTTAAATCTCCCAAACAGGGGGTGTTGTAGTGACGTTTGTAAAACTTTATCTCAGGTATCTCACCCCAGAATGTTGCTCTGGAGATTTCCATTACACTGGCACTTCTTGTAGTCAACTAAACTGGCCTCGAAACTTTGTCCAAGTGCTGCTCTCCCATGAAAAGTCTTTCTCTTCCATATTTGTATTGGGAGTAGGAACTCTACATGCACAAACAGTCATAACTGAGCCTTAATTTGAAGCCTAATTGCTGCAAAAAATTGTTGGTTAATTGTGTCAGGCACTGAGCTCTGTGTGAGCAGTGACAGGACCTGAGGGAGCGGCTGGAGCTGGGTCGGGGCGTTTGGGGTGGATCTCAGGAAAAGGTTCTTCCCCCAGAGGATGGTTGGCACTGAACAGGCTCCCCAGGGCAGTGGGCATGGCCTCAAGGCTGCCAGAGCTCAGGGAGTGTTTGGACAACACTCTCAGGCACTGGGTGGGATTGTTGGGGTGTCTGTGCAGGGCCAGGAGCTGGACTCGAGCCTTATGGATCCCTTCCAGCTCAGGATATTCCATGATTCTGTGATGGTGACTTGGTTCTGCAGAGGGTGGATATGCTGCCCTTGGATAGTCTGTTTTCATCCCAGGTAGGGTCAGTGCAAGTGTTTTCCAGTGACAGGACAGTTTCAGTTGGCATAAACTGTCTGCAAGGAGAAAAAAAAAGTTAAAAGCGCTGTTTCCTCCTGTGCATCATGGGAGTCGTGTTTTATCCATCAGTTTAATTACAAGAGGGTTTGGCTGTTCATGGGTAGAACTCACTTGGCTGTTGTTCAGTGACTGTAACTACGGAATGAGGGATTTGCTGTGCTTTTATTGGGAGAATCCCACCAAGTTCAGTTCTGTGTAGCGGTGGCTGCGCCGTCATTGACTGAGAGTGTCAGTGGTGGGGTGCAGAGTGTTTTAGCCTTCCTAAATGGAACAAATGGGAGGTTGGATTGGAGCAGGGAGGCACCTTAGATATGGTTTTGGCCCTTCAGGGAATCTTTGGAAGCCTGTCCATATGGATCTGTTCTCCATGTGCTCCACACGGGCAGGGGGTGAGGAGAGGTCTCATCAGCACTTCCCAGGTGCCTTTATCCTCTGGCCTTTCCCCATCTGAAGTGTTTGTAGGTCATGTAGAAAGGTTCTTTAGTGAGGAATGAAGAGCAGGGAGAGGACAGAGGTGTGTCTTTTGGTTGCTGCACCAAAAGCTTGAAAAATGGCATTGCTGATTTTTGAGAAGCTCATAAGCCAAATTTCAGGGAGGCACCACAGAAAGCAAAAGCACCAAAGGGATGTTCTGACTGGTGTAGGGTTGGATTCTCTTCTAGGCAGTGTGTGGAGATGTGACTCCCATGTCCCTGCTCTGTCTGCACCAGAGTAGTGAGGAGATTCCTAAAAACATGAAAACTGAAGGATAATTGAGGTGGGCAGGGGCCTCCAGAGGACATTGGTCCATCTGTGCTCAAAGCAGGTCAGGTGGGCTCAGAGCAGGAGCTGTTTCTTGACTCGATGGGGAGTTGGGATTCCCCCCATGGATCAAATCCACAGTTTGAAGAGCTGCCTGTGCAGGGCTTGTGGAGGTTTGAGGGCTTCTAAGTTCTGCCAAGGCTTGTGTTGCAAGGCAGGAACCTATAGGTCTATTATTGTTTTGTTATTATCACCATCATCTCATTTCTTGTGGAACAGCAGCAGCTGGAACTTTGCAAATTCTTTTAAAAATACTGAGTTCATTTATTTCCCACAACCTTCCATGTGCTGTAGTTGTTGCCGTAGTTGTTGCCAACCAGCAGATTCCATGGGGGTTATCAACTAAATTAGGGGGGTGCACTGAGGAGGAATACCTTAAAATGTGGATATAAACCCTGATACATGTGAGGGACAGGGAGATTTTAGATCTATATGTGCACTTGTAGGTTTTTTTTCAAACTCCTGCCTGCCCCTCACAGACTTCTCATGGCCACAGCCAAGTGTTCTCTAAAATGTTGGTGACATTATTAATTTTTAAACAACAACAACAACAACAAAAGTATTTTGTCATTATAGACCTTGAGTTGAAGCTGGTTTGTCAGCCTTTGTGGTTCAAGGGTCCAGAGGAGGACATGGAGCTGCTCCGAGCTCTGGAGCCCCTCTGCTCTGGAGCCAGGCTGGGAGAGCTGAGTGTGTTCAGCTGGAGAAGAGAAGCTCCAGGGTCCCTTCCAGTGCCTGAAGGGGCTCCAAGAGAGCTGGAGAGGGACTTAGGAGAAGGGCCTGGAGAGACAGGCCAAGGGGGAATGGCTTCCCACTGTTGGAAGGCAGGGTTAGATGGGATATTGTGGAGGAATTGTTGTTTGTGAGGGTGGTGAGGCCCTGGCACAGGTTGCCCAGAGAAGCTGTGGCTGCCCCATCCCTGGAAGTGTCCAAGGCCAGGCTGGATGGGGCTTGGAGCAACCTGGGATAGTGGAAGGTGTCCCTGCCCACAGCAAGGGGGGAACTGGTTGAGCTTTAAGGTCCCTTCCAGCTCAAACTGTGCTGTGGTTCTGTGATTCTGTGAGATGGAAAATTGCTGTTTGCTCTGCGATTGTGCTGCAGTGGGTGGGGGAGAAAATAACCCTGTGACAGAAATGCTGAGAGGGTTTGAAAGGTCAGCGTGTGGCAGTTTCAGGGCTCTGGTCACTTGTCGAGGGGGAGGGCTCTGCTCAGGCGTCGCAGCACAAACACTATAAATAATTTGTGGTTTGTGCTTTTGCCCACAAAAGCAGCGCTGGGTCCCTGGGCCAGCGTGGGACACGAAGCCACAGCCGAGAGAGCTCCACACCGAGGTGTCGGCGCTTGGGCTCCTGTTCGATGGCTCTAAATTACGTTTTCAGTGCTGCCGTTGGGCCGTGTCGAACCACGGCCTGAAGGATTCCCATCAAAGCTCTTTGCCTTTGCAGGAATTCGAGTTGTCACTCGTACTTTTCCGATTTGGTGCTTCTTTAGGCGTCGTGGTCTCTGCTGGAGAGAGGCGGCTCCTCATGGGAACAGGAAGTTGGGAGATGCGTCAAAGCGGTGTCGTTTTACCAGAGCAGTTTGGGCTGGGAGGGTTTATCAGGCACTGAGCTGAAGATTTAAAAGCACTTCCCGGGGCAGGAGCAATAATTGCAAGGGATTTACTGAGGCTCTGACTCAAGGAGTCTACGTGCAGTTTGTGTCCTGGCCATAATTCAGTGTATTTCTGTTAAAAAGCAATAGAACAGGGCAAGGAGAGTGCTGGGAGCTTGGCTGCAGGTGGAATGAAAACGATCTTTATCATCCAGGTGTTTGTGTTTCAGGATGCAGGAAGGAATTTGGGGTTACAGAGAATAACTTGTGAATGCCCCAGACACATAAAAAGAGACCTTAAAATTCAGAAATTCCAGTATGGTCTTTTTTTAACCTGTGTGGTTTTGTCTTTTGCAATGAAGGGCTCTATAAATTAGCATGTTTTTCAAGAATAATGTTCAGAACATTGGGATAAACAGCCCTCAGATATGGAAAGAAATAACAGGGAGTGTTTGAAACTACTGCTGTTTGTGGACACACACACTGGGTTTCTCCAACAGGAGCTGTAGGTGAAGCATGGGATGCACATCTGATGTGCATCATGGAGTCAGGGAATCATTAGGGATGGAGAAGACCTTTAAGATCATCATCAACCACCATGTTCACCACTAAGCCATGGCCTCAAGTGCCACGCCCACTTGTTTTTTGAATGCTTCCAGGGATGGGAACTCCACAGCTTCCCTGGGTAGGCCCTTCCAACGCCTGACCACCCTTTCCATGAAAAAATTTTTCCTAATATCCTAAACCTCCCCTGGCTCAACTTGAGGCCATTTCCTCTCATCCTGTCCCTTGTTCCCTGGGAGCAGAGCCTGACTCCCACCCGACTCCACCCTCCTGTCAGGGAGTTGCAGAGAGCAAGAAGGTCCCCCCTGAGCCTCCTTTTCTCCAGGCTGAGCCGCCCCAGCTCCCTCAGGAGTTCTCCAGCCCCTCCTGTATTTTGATGGTCAGTAGATTTTCCCTGAGCTCTTCCCAACTTGCTCATGCAGTTACAAGTCATTCATACTTTATGAATGCATTTGATTCATGAATTCCAAAATTCACAGTGAACCAGGGAATCCGAGTCTTCCAACACTCTCTTGTCTGACATTAACCTATTTCTTATCCCTGGCATTAATGAGCATGAGGGAATCTCGCTCCCAGTCCCTTCAGTGCCCCACCATGGAATATAACTATTAATGTAACTATTCCACGATGGCATAGTTGAGATTTAAGGAGCTGACTTGCTTTTCTGCTGGGATGTTCATGGTATGGCTTTCTAAAAAATTCCTTTTCTATTCCAAGACGGTGGGGAACCATTTAAAACCTCTTGGCCATTAATATATTTCTAAACAACAAAGACATGATGATGTATTTATTTTTCCCCCTAAGGGTGAGGGCTGGAGGCTCCTCTGAGGGCTGGGGACCTTAAATGTGCTGATAGAGGTCTGGATTTCCACTAGTCCTTTCACACTGTTATTCCATAGGGGAATGCAGCTTTTATTCCATAGGGCCATGGAGTTGGTTTTCTATAGGAGAATATTGCTGTTATTCTATGAAGAGTAACATTGTTTGGATTATGTGTAGAACAGAAGAATAACACCAGTTAGAGGTGCAAGAGCAGGTCCCACCCTTATCCTGCCTTCCCAGCAGCCATTTTGGGAATGTCAAATGGCATCTCTGGGACTTCTGCTGAAGAATTTACTCATAAATCAAGTGCTCCTGTCCCTGAGGAACCTGGATTCCCACCTGCTCTGCCCCCACCCCAATATTCAGCCCCACTTTTCGTTTGGAAAAGGAGCAGGAAAACACACTGGTGGTTTGTATTGCCATGGGGCTCTATAAAAACGGGGTGATGTGTGCTCAGGAGGTTCAATTCAGGAGGAATTTCTTCCTGGAAAGGGCTGTCAGGCTTTGGAAGGGGCTGCCCAGGGAGGTGGTGGAGTCCCGATCCCTGGAGGTGCCCAAGGAATGACTGGACATGGCACTGAGTGCTCTGGGCTGGGGGACAAGGTGGGGATGGGGCACAGGGTGGACTGCATGGTCTTGGAGGTCTTTTCCAACCTCAGTGATCCTGGGAATCTGTGATCTTATTGCCATGCAAAAACAAGTCACCGCGGTGTTTTCCTGGATGCAGGGGTTTGGAAAATAACCTTATTTCAGGAAAGCCATTAAAATAATCCTTATTCTGGCTGTGGGCTGCTGTTAATCCAGATTGCATCAATATTCAGTGCAGAATGAAGAGACCAGGAGCCTCTGGGATCAGACAAGGAGAAACTTGGAGCATTTAGCCAGGAAACTGTTAATTCCTTTTTTCCCTGCCATCCATGACAAGCATCTCCTCGTGCTGTAGGAATGGAGCTGGTGCACCTCTGCCTTCTCCAAGCTGTTGGATCCCAGCACTGCATCCAGAGGGATGCTGGGCTCCTACAGAGGAACGTATTGAGTTTTGTTTCCCGTGCAATGTTGAGCCCTGGCCAGGAAAAGCTTCGGTCTCCCCAAGAATCCTTGGAATGCTGTCACGGAGTTGTGTCCGTTGAGCTGCTCAGCAGCTTCGAATCAATGACTCAGGAAAGGGCAATAGTATGAACAGAAGGGAATTTGTTTGAGACAAGTTTTAACTCATTTAGAACTTTTTGGAGGCTGAACTATTCCATTCTGCCCCCCTGCAGAGGAACGTGGTGTCCTGGTCGGGTCTATGGAGATTAGACATGGATAAACTGAATTAACGGCCCTTTTTTTATAGCCCAACAGTCCTGCTGAGGAAACCCAGTGAGGAAACCAACCAAAAATGTCTTAAGTTGTCTCAAATCAAACCCCAGGCCTTTCTTCAGCTCCTCGTTGGCCCATTCCCAGCATGCTGGGGCCGAGGAGTCACCCGGAGTCTGAAGGAAAAGGCCTGAAAGGGGGATATTATGGGCCATGATTTCTGTAGGCATTTGGGTTATAAAACATCATGTGGTCTGATGTGTTAATCCTGAAAAAAGCTCCTAAAAAAAAAAAGAGGAATCTTGCTGTTCCCCACTCCTGTATTTCTCCTCCTTGCTACAGAATAAAAAAGATTTATTCCTGGGCAAGGCTCTTCCCAAAGAAATCCTAATAAATAGCCCTTGTTTCTCTCCATGAGCGATTACTTAAGGTACAAGCACAGGGAGTCGAACTAGAAAATCCTTTTAATGTTGTTCTTTGCTTAAATCCTTTATTAAATTAGATGGAAATTTCTTAAATGATATAAAATAGTGCTGCCTCCTGTTTAGGCTGTTCAGGTTCATCTTGCTGCTGGCTCGAGTGAGCAATGTTAATTAGGTGAGCAGCGTTAATTAAGTGTATAGAAAATTTATCTCCTTGCCTTAAGATGCTGTCTTAGATTAGGGACGATCCTATTGCAGGGAAATGCTCATAATTTAATATCATTTAAAACTAATATCGAAGTACCAGGTGCTGCTCTTGCGTGTTTTCAGTCTCAACGTATTCTGCTTGTAAGCTTCTTGCTGTGTCTCTGCTTGCTGAAGTACCTGGGGGACAGGTAAATCCTTTGGAAATCTGAAATGGGTCCCATCTTTTAATACCAAAATGCCTGTTTTGGGCAGAGGGTGCCTGGATTTTCAGGGAGAATTTTGGGGGTTTCAGTGGAGCTGTGGGTGTCCTGGGTGGATGGGGAGGGGAGGGACACTGCAAATGGGGAGGATTTTGAGGGGAGACAAGGAGGAAAAAAGTGGGGGCAGCCTGAAAAGATGTGAATCCTCTGCAGGGCAGCGTTCCTGAGCTGCGGCTCTGGAATCACCTCCGGAGCTCTGGAATCGTCTCTCCAGCAGAATCTGCTCGCTCGGCAGGTTTCGGCCATCCCAGAACTTGTTTGAGGCAACTAAAGAGAATTCATATGCAACAGCTTGAGTTTAAACAAATCCCTGGATTCAAATGGGGGGGGGGAATCACCTCGTTATTCCGTCGGTGCTTAAATCATTAAATCCAAGCAGACTGTGGAATGAACCGGCCTGGGAAGAGCCCTGGATCCTGCAGGGACCGGAGGTGTCCGGTGCCCTTCCGCCAAGGTCTCGTCTCGTTTGGCCTTTATATTCTGCTTTTGGTTGTGGAGTTAAATCTGCAAAGGTCATTTGAAAAGCTTCAGATTATAGATGTAAAGCCCTTTTAATCTTTTCTAATAAATAGCTGAGTAGGGACTAAATCTACTGGGAGCTGGGCTCTGATGTTAAGCCCCAGCACAAAATGTCTATACATGAGCAACACTTGCAAATTATCTTAAAATTATAATTATCTGAAGTAAATTCGGCATAGAAGAAGAGGTGAGTGAGGATGAAAACTGGTTTAATAAATGAAGCATTAATTAGACCTGGTGCCTTGACAGATCCTGTCACTGTGGTCCGGATGATTATTAAAGTGATTTAGGCACAACTGAAAACAGCAGTTTCAGTTCAGAGATTTCTCCTAAATGGCAAGGAATGACTCTGTGCAGTTGGTGCCTCACAAGGTTGGAATAAAACCTTTGCATAATAGACTTAAAAGCATTTAGATTTTGGGAAAGCAAGAGCAGCAAATGGAAACGAGGGTGTCTGAGATGCTGAAATACCCCGAGTTGTGCTGGGGCTGTCTCTGACATTGTCTAACATCTGAGTGGCCTTCAAAGCATTTTTTTCCCCCTAATTCCATATATAATTAAAAAGCAGCTTCCTTCAGCTCATTAAAATGTAGAGTCCTGTTGGAGCAGTGCAGGTTTATATTTATTTACATGAATAAAGCACAGCTTTAATACAGCCTGGAATAACTTCCAGTATTAAATCTCTGTTGTGCAGCCCATGCTTGATTTTTAACCAGTGTTTAGCTGCTCTTCATGAATACAAAACTGCAAAGGAATATGGTCCCCAGGAGCTCGTGGGATTATTTTGTGAACCATTCAGCAAACTTTCTCCAACTCCTTTCCATTCATTCTAAATGATAGGAGCATCCCCTGAGTAGGTTGTTAGTGAGATCCATGGGAATAAGGCAAGGTGGTGGCTTTCCCAGCATAATGATGGCATCTCCTTCTTTCCACAGGCTTTTGGAAATGCAAAAACAGCCCATAACAACAACTCCAGTCGCTTTGGGAAGTTCATCCAAGTGAATTATCAGGAGACGGGCACCGTGCGAGGGTAAGTGGAGTCGGGTGAGGTGCTGGATGTGCTCGAACCCAAACCAGCTCTAACAGGGGTACACGGAAAAGAGGTTCACTTTTTTGGCCAGTGTTTCCCAAAGTGGAGACAGGCAAAGGCAAATACCTGGGTTTGAGCATATCCAAATCCACTGCTGTGGAGATGGCGGCGTATCCGAGCTGAGGTGAGAACACACCTGAGCTGGTTCTGAGCCATTGGAGCTCTGCTTAATCATGGGCTCAAATTTATAATGAAGCTGAAAGGCAAGTTTTCCTCTTCAGACAAGAGTTAAGGCAGGGAAGGGGAATGTTTTAGCTGGGATGGGTTGGGGCTGGAGCACAGATGGGCGGTAGAGGTGGAGTGACCGGCCTGGCTCAAGCTCAGGAGGAGAAAGCCAAGGGGAGGGTTTCATCTCTGGCTGTGTGATGGTGGCACAGGGGTGATGGACCAAACTCTTCTTGTCACTGCCTAAATCCCCACACTCTTCTGGCTCGAACCTGATGTCTCTCTTTAACCCAGCCCTTGACCAGTGAGGGCCTCTTTTATTCTCCCAGGCCGTTGCAAGGAGACACTTGTCTCCAGTGTCGTTCTCCTCAGGTTATTTCAGCAGCTGACAGGTGAGAGCAGCCCTGGGGAGAAGGATTTGGGGTGGTGCTGGATGGGAAGCTCCACATACCTTGGAAGCCCAGAACCTCCCCATGCCCTGGGCTGGTCCCACAGTGTGGGCAGGAGGGGAGGGAGGATTCTGCTCCTCTGCCCCACTCAGGTGAGACCCCCCCAGCAGAGCTGCCTCCAGCTCTGGGGTCCAACAGCACAAGAAGGAGGTGGAGCTGCTGGAGCGAGTCCAGAGGAGGCCATGGAGCTGCTCCAAGGGCTGGAGCCCCTCTGCTTGGAGCCAGGCTGGGAGAGCTGGGGGTGTTCAGCTGGAGAAGAGAAGGCTCCAGGGAGACCTTAGAGCCCCTTCCAGTGCCTAAAGGGCTCCAGGAGAGCTGGGGAGGGACTTGGGAGAAGGGCCTGGAGGGACAGGCCAAGGGGGAATGGCTTCCCACGGTTGGAGGGCAGGGTTAGATGGGATAGTGGGAAGGAATTGTTGGATGTGAGGGTGGTGAGGCCCTGACCCAGGTTGTCCAGAGAAGCTGTGGCTGCCCCCCCCCCCATAGCAGGGGGTGGAACCCCCTAAACCTGACTTTGGCTTTAGCCCATAACACAGGTCATCACCAAGGGACTGGAGCTGGCTTTGTTAACTCTGCTTTTTGTCCAGGTTAATTAATGCAGTTGGAGAAATGCAGAGTAGAAGCAACATTCCAGGGGCTGTGTAATTCCTGCAGCTGGCTCAGAGATCTCTTGCTGGGACTTTGTTGGTATTTGAGAGAATTGCTGTTCGGTTTTTTTGTTATTTTCCAGCAGAACAGCAGCACACCGAGAGCTGCCATTAATTTTGCAGTGAGCTCGGGTTCTCCGTGTCCCTTCCTGCTGCTTTTGCATCCTACGTCAAATCTGATGTTCTTTTTTTTTTTTCCCCTCTTCTTTAATTCTGCTGCACAGTTCTTTTAAAACCTCATTTTTTAATACCTCCTGGAGCACAGGGGAACAGGAATCCAACAAATGCCTTAACTCTGTGTTATCCTGGCACGATGTGGCAGCGCTGTGGTTGTGGCCTCTATTTATATTTGGCAGAAAGGTGCCTGTAATGTTATATTGATACATTCTAGTTCATAAAATAAGGGAAATTTCCTCTCCTTTTTAAAAAATGGGCTGTCTTGGCCTTTGGTTGCACGAGGTGATGTGACTGTGCTCTGCTCTAAGCTTGCAGTGCCCTCCCAGTAAAAATAAAACATGTTTAAATAAAAATGTCAGCTCCTCCTGGCATACAAGGCCATGTTTTTTTTCCATAGAAAGAAGATATTTTTAAAAACTTAGCCCAGATTTTAAGCACAACCCAAATCAATTATCACCCTGTGTTCTGCACATCATTTGCTTTGCTGATGAGACTAATTTGCACCCCCAGATCAGAATTTTCCTCTCTTCAGAGGTCAGAAATAGCAGGGAACTGGTGCTTTCACCCACCCTGGGCTGGGGTGTCTGGCATGGTGGGATTTGAGTATGAAATATATATATAAAAAAATATATATATAAAAACATATATATAAACATCCTCAGGTTTCAGTATTGTCACCCAGGAGGTTCTCTGTTCCCTGTATTTTACACAAAATCATCCCCTTAGAACTCTTCTTTTTTTTCACTCTTAGAGGTCGATTTGATGTAGTTGAGAATGGTAAATAAAAAGAAAACATTTGGAGACGTTAACTTTTTAAGACACAATTTGATTTTTCCTTTTTACCATCCTGTCCCAAGAGGGGATGGATGTTGTTCTTGGGACATGGATTCATTACAACCTTTGCACTAAGCAAGGAGCATTTGGCCAAAACAGCAGTAGACGGGCATCTACAAAAAAAATAGATTGAAAAATCCATTATATAGAAAATCTAAAATAAAATTTAAAAATTTAAACATTTCCCTCTATTTAAAAACTGGTTTTTAAATAGAGAGAAATTTTTAAATTTTTAAATTTTATTTTAGATAAATTGACCAGATGACCTCCAGAAGACCTTTCCCACCTAAATTGTTGCATGAGAGTGATTTTTGGGGGGGTTATCATGACTGACAGGGGAAGGGATGAATTGTAAGGGGATGGACGTGGGGCAGGCTGTTGTCCAGCAGTGTCTGAGCTGTTATGCAGTGGGATCCCACCAGTGGGATCTGGGATGCTCCAATATGTTTCTCATTCCTCTGTTCCCTGACCCTGCAGTGAACTCATGGTGTGGCTTGGGAAGGAAAAATTGGGGATGTAAGAAACCCCCCTACCTGTTGGTGAGGAATATCCACAAACTGTTCTCAGCTTCCCCACAGGAATAAACCTTTCAGCCAGAGGAATAACACAGCTCTGCTGTCTGTCTGTCTGTCTTTACTCCTCCTGTCCAGCAAGGCCATCCCGTGGGGATTTGGATCTGCCGCTTCCGGTGGCCTTTCCCAAAAGTTACCATAAGAATTTTCACAGACCCTCTGCAGCACATCCAAATGATTTCTATTTTATTTTTTAGTGGAAGGAAGGGCCAGTTATTTTGATGTGAGTAATAAATAGGTCTGGCTGCCCCATTTATGTTGGGGCAGCGAGTGTAGAGGCACCTCCTTGTCCAACCATCCCAAGACTCCTTGGGTTTCCCGGTTCCTACGTGGCCCTTACTGTCGGTGCCACGTCACTGGGCATCTGTAGCTGGAAAAACACAGCTCCATCATCAAAGTGCCACTTAGAGCTTGGGGTTCTAAATCCCTGTCATTACTGGTTAGGGTTGTTTGGAAGAAGAAAACCTGGGGAGGCTTGGCTTAACTCGCCGGGCTTGAACGAAGGGTTTAATATGTAAATTGAACGTGTTTGTTGGGGAGGCTCTCAGGAGAAAATGTAAACTGCAATAAGGAGCTTTCCCAATTGTTTATTTTGTTTGACTGCAGCCATGAGTTTAGAACTTGAATTTTTGTTGGGAAGTGGCTCTCCTGGACGAGGGAATGGCAACGCAGCTCAGTCGCCTCTTGCAGAGTTTTGCAGGCAGATATTCCTCGTGTGCACGACTCCTGGGCTGTGAGCAGCTGGACTGGGATGGAACAGGGATCTGAGCTCTTTCCTTGCCGTCAACATTTCTCCCTGCCCGGAGGCTGATGCATCTGAGCTCATGTTTTTCAGATCCAAGTTAGTGTTGGCTTCGTATCAAACCAAAAAAACCTCAAAAGCCAAACATAATATTGGGCTTGTTCTGCCGAGGAAGAAATTTATATAACTAAGTGAAACAAGGCTGGAAGTTCTTTGTGTGGGTACCGAGGCTCAACAGCCCTGGTGAAGCTGCCTTCGTTTAAGTCGAGTGTCGGGTCGAGGGATAACGGTTTTGTTTGTTCCTTGCAGAGCTTATGTGGAAAAATACCTCCTGGAGAAGTCCCGCCTGGTCTACCAGGAGCACAACGAGCGGTAGGCGCCTCTATTTTGCCTACAGGGATGGGTTTGACTCCTGTCTGTGGCACAGATACCTTAAACCCCTGCTTGAGCAGGATTTCCACGCTCCTGACCCTGTGCTGCACAGAGAAATGATGCACCTTCTGTCTCTGTGTTTATGTTTTGTTGTTTAGGGAGAAATGTGCCACCCGGAGAAAGTAAACTCCATTATTTTATCAACAGCCTTTGATTTATCAGGGAATGGGTTGGGTGGGAAGGGACCATCTTGTTCCTGCTGTGGGCAGAGAACCTTCCACCAGAATGTTGTCAGATTTTGTTTCTATTTTCACTGTCTTTCTGATTCGTGTCAGATGGGCTGTTACATCCCATGTGTTTTCTTGGGCAATTTGTGAGCTGTTTAATATCTAATTTGGGGGTGGGGGAAGATGCTGTTTTAGTTCTGTTTCACAGAGCCTTCAGAGGAGCCTCTAGAAAAAGCCAAAATTATATAGAATTGATGTGAATTGTTCTTTCCTAATTGCAACATATTATTTGTTGGATATTCCTCTCCTCTCTCAGTAATTAATACTCCAATTTTAAATAATTTTTCTCCTTCTTGTTGCCTTTCAACTCTTGGCACTTCTGTCTGTGTTTCCCCCTGGAGACAGATGTGTGAGAAGTTTTCTGGAATGCTCCAGGGCTGATCTGGGAGTTAAAGAGCATCTTCTGCCCTGACAAATGTCCTCTTGGGTGTTGCAAGATGATTAAACTCAGATCCTCTTGGAAAACATCCAACATGAAAGCAAAGTTTTAATTTTAGAAAGAAATAGTGTTAATCTGTGGTGGGGTTGTCTGGAAGCAGAACAGCTGAGTGTCCCTGGGGTGGGTTTAGCATCAGGAATATTCAAGTATTTGGAGTGTTTGAGCAGCTGTAATAATTGAAGATTTTTCAGTTGTGTCTTATTGAAATGCAACTGCAGAGTTGTTACCTTTTTAATGGTAATAAGGTCTTAAAAACAGTAATTCCTGCCCTGCAAGGAAATCTGTTGGGATTCTATAAAGGAGGATGGAGCCAGGTGGGGGTGGTGCTCTGCTCCCAGGGAACAAGGGACAGGATGAGAAGAAAAGACCTCAGGCTGTGCCAGGGGAGGTTCAGGTGGGACATCAGGAGGAATTTCTTCCTGGAAAGGATGGTCAGGCATTGGAAGGGGCTGCCCAGGGAGGTGGTGGAGTCCCCACCCCTGGAGGTGTCCAAGGAATGACTGGACATGGCACAGGGTGGACTCGGTGACCTCGGAGGTCTTTTCCAACCTCAGTGATCCTGGGATTCTGTCAAATACAACAACACATGGTTCTGAAGGAAAACGTGATAATCCCAGCTAGGAATTCTTTAAGCAGATTCTAGTGCAGTGGATGCCCTTGGATGGAAAGGAGGCATCTCATTCTCCATGACTTCATGGAATCCTTTCCATCCCCACACGGTGGGTACAGACCATCTCCATAGGGTGTCAGCTCTGAGGCTGGAAGCTGCAAACTCAGGTTCTGAGCTTTCCATGCCCTCCCTGCTTGGTGCTGTTGTTTATTTTCAGGTCTAACATGTTTTGTTTTTTTCTCTTTGTCCCCAGGAACTACCATGTATTTTATTACCTCCTGGCAGGAGCAAGTGAGGAGGAGAGATCAGCATTTCACCTGAAGCAGCCAGAGGAATATCATTACCTCAACCAGGTGGGAATTCTATACAGGAATACGATACAGGGCCTTGCCTTTTCTGCTGCTGACATTTAATGCTAATAAAGAAAAGAGGTGGAGTAGTAAAAATGGGTTTTCCTAATGCTTTACAGGAAGTCTCCCATCACTGGAAATAATTCCTCCTTGGCAATGTGAACACCTGGTAGTGTGGGGAAAATAATCAGTGTTTTCCCTCCCTGGGATATGTTAAATATATTGAGGTTTTAATTGCTGGAGGGAAGAACAGCAATAATTTCTCTGTTATCTGTGTGAATGTTGTTTCCTCATTAACATCTGTCTGCTGAGCAGGAGAAAAGGGGGAAATGTGGGACACTTGGATATAACACCTTGCATGAGGTAGTTCTAATCCTGTAGCTTCCTGGCTGGCTTTGAATTTAACAATTAATAGAAATCAAACCACAGCAACCATTGAAAAGCGGGGAATTAAGAATGAATGAGGTGTTACAACAGCCAAGTAAACTCAGCTTATATGATAATAACTTTATAATAAACTGATTGACTTCAGGTATTTAAGCAGTTGTCCACTGGTGCTTGTGGATAGGGACTTCAGAGGGAAAAAAGGAGGAGGAATATGTGGGGGAGGAGTTAAATCATCCACTGATTTTAACTGATTACAATTTTCTTGGCACTGAAACATGAGGAGCAATGAAGAGTGATTTGACCCATGAGCTGGAGAGAAACTTGGACCCACAGCTCAGCCCAAATGGCCTTGAGTCTTTCTAGAGGTAGAATTTCACTCTGGAATAGTCTCAATTACCAGGGGCTTCTTAAAGATCTTTTTAAAGATCGGTGCCAAAATCCACTGTCCCGTTAACAACTCCCACCCTGGAGCGGCAGGATTGGGAAATCTGCCCAAAGAGGGAGCACACCAAGAGCTGGAGGCTCTTTGCTGCATCTTGGAGCCTCAGGCACGTTGGAGAACGTGGTGTGGTCTCCAGCACCATCTGTGCTGCGATTTTGCAGCAGGAACGTGCCAAGATGGAATGTTTTGGCACATTCCCAGGCTTTGTTGGGCCATCCAGTCGTTTGGTGTTAGTGGAAAACTTTGCTTTTAATTACAGCCCTCTTTTTTTATTTTTAATAGCAATTTAAGGGTGTTAGTATTGAAAGTAAAATCAGAAATCTAATGGCATGTGGTATGTGGAACCAGGGAAATGTTATAATTTAGGGTGAAGCGTTTCTTTTAATCTAAATGAAGGTTTGGTGGGACAAGCAGGCTGGGGAAGGATGCTGAGGTACCTCCAGTGGAGGAGGGCAGTGGAATCTGGACTTCCCTGGACACGGTGACAGTCTGAGGTTTTTAGTTTTTCAGGAGTTTTTTTTAATAATTAGAGTGAGAAGACCATTTACCGCTGAGGACTGTGGGGAAAATGGTGCCTTCAGATGTGGGCAGGGCATGGTTTCACATCCAGACCATCTGACAGTGCAGGAGCAACTTTCCCCTGCCCTACAGGCAAAGGGGAAAAGGAAAATAAGGAGAGCAAAGGCAAAAGAGGCAGTGGAGAAATGGAAAAAGAAATTTGGGAATCATATTGGGGGGAAAATTAGAAAATGAGCCTTGAGCGTTTTCAGTCACTTTTTAAATGTGTCCTGGAGAAGTCCCTGCCTTTTAAAAGGGAAAATAACCAGGAAATGAAATGTTTGACTGAAACATAAATATTAATATTGAGAAACCATAACATTGAACCCCTCAAGTCCAGGGGTGGCTCAGGCCTGGAGTCAGGACTCTTTGTCTGCTCCCGGTTCCTCCGGGTGTGTTCTGACACAACGTGCACTTTGCATTGCAGATCACAAATAACCCAGTCAGGGATTGCACCAGACTCTGCTGCTCATCAGGCTGCTGGGCTGTAAGTGCAGGGAGCAGGTCGGAAATAAAGATTTAAATAGTTTTTTAGGCACAAGTTGACTTTGACCATTGCCTGAGTTTGGGTGAGTTCTCCACCTCCCACCCTAATGGCAGGTGTACCCACCTCTGTGTACTCTGCAACTCACTGAGTATTTTCTGTGCTGATTATTCACCTTTATCAGCTTCTAAATTAATGATTTGCAGGTTTAGATCCTTGTTTTCAGCTCCTCAGGAGCTCTGGGGCCAAGTTTCTCTCCCTCCTGGGACTGGTCACTGGTGTGCCTTGACTTCTCTCAGCTCCACCTCTGTCTGATTGGAAAAAGACACAAATTCCTAAAAAGCTTTGGAATGTTCCTGGAAGAATCTCACTTTTGCAGCACTTACATGTGCCTGGAGCAGAGGTTGAGAGTAGAAACCAACCAAATCTGCTTTACAGTGGGATTTTTCCATCAGTGGAAAGTGCTTCAGGTAAAGCAAAGGTTTCTTCAACTCTGGAGAAAAAGAAAAGGTTTTCAAACCCATTGACCTTCTTGTGTGAGAGGGCAACACTGTGAGAAGGAATCAGCACCAGGAATGCAAAAGGATTATAAATCTTACCTGAAAAAAGTCCGAGGAAGCAACGATGAAACGATTCTTATCCTTGGAGAGTCGCCATCGCTGCCCTGCTCAGGGAGCAGGTAGTGGGGGTTATTTGGGGTCTGGGCACTACTTAACCCGCTCTGCCTTGCTTTCAGATGACAAAGAAACCCCTCAGCCAGAGCTGGGATGATTATTGCTATGACTCTGAGCCGGTCAGTACCAGAACCCTCGTGTTGCTGCTCTCCCTGGGGGAGGAAAGCCAAACTGAGCTTAACCCATTAACTCCCCTCTGCCCCTGCAGTGCTGTTGCTTGTGATGGTCCAGTTGGTTTTCTCCGTCGCCCTTTTTGGGTTCCTTCCATCTGGAAAGCTGCTTCAGCAGTTGGGGATGGTCAGCTCTTCACAGTCGTCTTAGTTTTATGGACTAAGGGGGTTTTATTCCTTCTTGACAATAAGACGGGACGATTTATGGGAACTGTGACGTGGCAGCAACGTGAAAATTGAAATTCCTTTCTGACAAAGCAGCAGATCAGCCTCTTGCAGCCCCAGGAGAAGCATCAGCTCGTGCTGGTTGTAGTGGTGTATCCGCTCTCCAGCTTCCAGGGGAACAAAACAAACCAAAACCACCCCCCAACCATCTGTGAGAAAATCAAATCCTGATATTGTTCAAAGTGCAAAACAGTTCGTTCTCCTGAGATACTTCTGCTGACACAATCATCCTTTCCACATGGATCACCCCAAAAAGGGCAATGGGGAAGCTTCTCCCCCTTCAACTGGTGATGTGCTTTGGAGTCTGTGTGGCCTGTGGTGCTCCCTGGGCTCTGTCCTGCATGTGGGAGCATGTTTGGGATCAGCTGCCTGTGGTTCCTGCTCATTTTGCCGTGTGCTTGATGGTTGCCAAGCTCTTGCTGATGCATCTGGAAGAGTAAGGGGAGATCTGTGAAAGAGCTGGGCTTCACCTGGGCTAAATAAGTGTCTTAATAGCCAAGATTTCCTTGCAAAATCCTTAGTGGAGGGGGAGGGAAAGGGGATCTAACCCTCTCAATATTAAAAATATGGGATACTGGATTGGCATCCTTAATCCATCAGCATCCTTGGGGGTCCTGCAGGAGCAGGGATTGCTGAGTAGATGCTGTTCTATAGGCACTTTATAAGTTGCAAAGCCCGTGGTTGCTTTAGGAATGGGTTGGGACAATTTCCTGGAGGAATTACGATTAAAACAACCCCAAAGCCACATGTTGTTACAATTTGGCTGTTGAGCTGTTTAGGATCGTTTTATTTGGGATCATTTGCTCTGATATTCCTAGGAAATAACATCTTTGCTTCAGCTGATGAGTCACTCTCAAGCCTACCCCGGACCTCTCCCCACCTCCATGGATTCAACCCGATGCAGGCGGATGGTTTATAAAGCAACTCTATTTTATCCTCTTTAAACTTTCCATGGAAATCCATGGAAATCCATAGATTGTTTTGATGTGACGATGGGAAGCAGGGGACCCCCTTGTACTGGGAACCTATTTGCTCTGCCAGGATATTTGGTCTGTGGGGATGGACTTGTCTGCTCGAATCTCAAGGAACCTCCTCTTGTCTGCAATTATCATCCCCTCCTCATCCATCAGGAAGCGGTGCTGGGCTGGAACGCTGCGGAGAGCATCCGCTTTTAGGGAGAGAATTTGCTAAAAGCCTTTCCATGCGGATTAATGAGTCGGGCAATTGTTATGTAAATCATTAATTAAATTGCCTTAGGCGGAGATTGTGCCACTTCTGAGCTGTCCCTGGGATTTGCTGTGGACTCGTGACTTCATTTTGGAGGAACGGTGCCAGCGAATGGAAACGGCTCCTGGAATGTGCAGTGCCACCAGAAGCACCCCTCGGTGTCTTTATAAAAAACTTTCAAAAGGCCTGATTTGCAGAATTTGTGGGTTTGTTGTTGTCCTGCCCACTCCAGGTGCCACCAGAACGGGGGTGGAAACACCCCCAAGTTGTCCTCAGCATCAGTGCAGGTGCTGAGGAAGCCGAGGTTGGAGTTCAGGAGGGACAACTCCCTATCCCGAAGTTTTATGGTGTCAATAACCACGTTGGTGATGCTCCACAGTGTGGGTGTCTTTGTGTTCCTTCGGACACACACAGCTCTTAAAAATGGGAATTTTCAACCTTCTCCTAATAAAAGGTGAAAAAGTCCCTTTTCTGAGGAGTATTTCCTAACTCAGGCATGTTCTTTTCTCCTTAAATTTCAGCCCCTGTGCGTGGCTTTAAGTGGTTTTCCTGTTCAACAGCTCCAAATTCCCTGTGTCTGTGGAGCATTAACTTGTCCCTGGGGACAATTGATTCCAAATTGTCGATTTTCTTGTCCAGTTGCTCTTCTCTGGCTTTTAGTTGAGGGGACAGCACAGTTGTGGGGGAATCTCCTCTTTTGTAATAAATATTTTAAAAATGTAAATAACACCATATGTAATAATATTATTATTTAAATACAAACCCAATATAAATAATGATTTTAAATAAAATTTCCTCCTTAAATGGTAGCTCTGGCTGTAATGATGCTGATACAGCTGTGAGGCTTTATATGCTGCAAGACACAGAGCTGCTACCATAAAATAACCTCATTCTCTATGTTCCATATTTATGGTTTATTTTCTGGGCTATAAGTGAGTCCAAGTGTCTTCCCAAGTGTTCACATAACCTGTTTATTCCAGAATTTCCAAATTATTTGTGCAAATTTTTGCTTGTTTGATATATGTGATTTACAGGAAAAGGATCAAAATAAAATGTGCAGATTCAGGTGTTTAATTAATTGAAAGCTAAAATTTTTATTTTTATTATTTTAGTAGATTTTTAGTAGAATTTTTTTAGAATTTCTGGAATTTTTATAGAATTTATTTATCCCTGGATTAACTTGCAGAAAGTCTCTATATAAGTGTTAGTAAAATATTCCGGGCATTATCTGAAAAAACTAAACTGATTGGACACATGAGAAGCCTCCAAGAAGTATAAAATATCTTGGATTTCAAATTCTCCCAGTGCCTGCATTTTTAGATAACTTCCCTGGAATTAGAATAAAGTTAGTGAAAAACATATTTAAAGCTTTCCCACGCAGGGTTTAATTCACTGATAAGTGACATGAAATTATGTGGATTTTTTTCTAAACTGAATTTTTCCTCTTTAGTTATAGGAATTTTTAATGGAGCAGGACTTCTTGTGGAAGAAACTGCCTGTAAATGGGAAACAAATTTCACCTAGTTGTTAATTCACGGCCCTTCTGTGTGTGAGTTGTCCCAAACTGCCGAGCGACTTGTCTTGTGTTAAAGCTGGGAAATAAGGATGTATCTCCAGGAAAAATTAGCCCCAAATGTAATTCTTCCAGTCCCAGCTTGGAAATGTTGCTGATCAAAGGCTTGGAGATCACACAGGGATGTTTCTGGAGTGCTGACTTGGCCACCTGGACGTGCCCTGAGTTAATTTCTCCTGGTGCTCACTCCTTGTGTTGGAATTTCCAGGATTGCTTCTCCGTGGAAGGGGAGGACTTGAAGCACGACTTCGAGCGGTTACAGCTGGCCATGGAGATGGTGGGATTCCTGCCCAAGACACGCAGACAGTGAGTTCATTTTCCATGATATTAGTTGAGGTCACCTCCCTCCGTAATGGCCTGACTTGAGTGAACGTGACCCTTGGGAAGGAGCTGTGAGTCACTGGAACGATGTTCTCCAGAGAACTGTGGCTGCCCCATCCCTGCAAGTGTCCAAGGGCAGGCTGGATGGGGCTTGGAGCAACCTGGGCTAGTGGAAGGTGTCCCTGCCCATGGCAGGGGGTGGAATGAGTTGAGTTTAAGGTCCCTCCCAACCCAAACCGTTCCGGGATCCCGTGATCGTTACCGTAGTTAACAATTCTCCTCATGCAAATGGAGCGTTGGCAGAACTTGACATCTTCAAGTATTTTTCAACTGTTCATGAATAGTCATGGCTTACTCTGCATGTCATTGAATCCAGACCCTGGTTTAATCAGAAATCCTGATTATCACTCCTCAAACTTAACCCTTTGCATGCATTGGCAGCTCTGTACACTCATTTCCCCGCCTAAATTCACTGGAATTTAGGGGGAAAACTGGACTTTTCCAACTGGTTGGAAAACTGGACTTTTTACTTAGATTGCAGTACAGCACCTTCCACCAACTGCAAGGATTTCTGTAAGAGTCATCTTCAGCCAAACCCACAAGATAATTCCTCTCATGTTGAGTAGGTTGGGATAAATTTGACATAAAAAAATTGCCACAAAGACATTTTCACCCAACCAACAATTTTCAGCAGCTCGTCCTGTATCCCCCACTTGTAACAAATCAATTCTGAAATTAAAACTGCTTTTTCTCTATCTGTCCCACACACATGGATAAACCCAGGAATACAAACTTCCAGTTGTGAGCAGCTTCTTTTATCAGGTTTCAGCGACAAGGTTTGTTGAGGGTGCAGTGAGGGGGTTTAATTGCCAGAGTAAAGCAATCACTCTGTGTGAGGACTGAGCAGAGTTGGATGGCACAGTAAATTCACACTTTTGATTTACTGTGCAATGATTTTTCCTTGTGTTTCTCTGAATTTTGCTTGTCAAAAGTTCTTCACTATACCAGCAAATTTATTTTGCTCAGGGTTGTACAACTGTAACACTAGTAAGGAACCACCATCAGCTGAGCTTAGAAAGGACAGTTTAAATATTACTATACTTTTATAAGTAGCTTTTTTTATACCAAAGCACAGGGTTTCACCAATGTGGAAACAGAGAAATTTTGATAATTGCACCCCTGTAATTCGCAATAAGGAATCAGTACCTCCGGTTTGGAGAGAAGGAAGGACTGGCTTGGAGAGGTGTTGTCCAAGCTGGTGGCATGGCTGGGAATCACATTTGGGTTAGTCATTTTTAAGTCCCCAGAGAAGGTAGGAATAGGGACAGGCAGGGTTTATAGCTGAAGTCAACCATGACTCAGAAGTTGAACTCCACGATCCTTTCGTGTCCCTTTGAACTCAGGATATTCCTATTTTTCTGGAGGTGGATATAACTTAAAAATGACCAAATTGCCCCCCAAACTGGAAAATTGGTTGGACAAATTTACTTTTCTCTGTCTCAGTTGCTTATATATTATAAAAACCTGTTATTTTTGCCTGTTTTGTATAGGCTTCCTATGTTGGCCTAGATGGAAGAAGGACAAATGTGTGCCAGGGGACTAAGGAGGGTCTCCTGCCTGGCCAAACCCACTCTCCCCCTTCATTTAGGCAATTGCATGATATGTATTTCATCTGGATATTAAGATCACTCGAGGATCTCTGTTTTTCTTACAACGTGGGGGTCATTTTGTAACCACGGCTTTGATGTGCTCAGTGATTTTCAAGGAAGCCTCAGCAGTGCAAGTTTGGTACTTGACTGAGTGAAAACCTTTTTGACATGAGTCGAGTTGGACACTTTGGATTGAAAATTAGAGGAAGGAGCAAAATAGGAAGATGGCCCTTGGAGATTTTTTTAAATTTGCTTTATGAAAAAAACCAACTGAGTGCAAATGAATTCTCTGTGTTTCCTGTAGGATTTTCTCGCTCCTGTCGGCGATCCTGCACCTGGGGAACATCCGCTACAAAAAGAAGACCTACAGGGATGACTCCATTGACATTTGTAACCCTGAAATCCTTCCTGTTGTGTCAGAGCTGCTGGAGGTAAGGCTTGGCTTTTCCTCCTGGTATTTTCCCACCTGATGAGCCACCTCTGGTTTATACCAGAATTCATTTCCCGTTTCCCTGCAGAGTAAGTTCTCCTGTGTTACCTCTTGTTCGTGTTTGCCAGTGGAAAGTTAGAAAGAGATTTTGATGAGGTTTTTACTGCAGGTTTTTTTACCCCTACTTTTCAGCTTTGGGTTTCATTGACTGAAAATCCTGTTTGTGTGGTTAAATAGGAAAGATTGCAAAGCAGGTCTGGGTGGGAAGCAAAGTTGCTGTTTCAACGCAGCAGTTCCATCAGTGGCCAACCATCCAAGTGCCCTGATGCTCCTCAGGTCTGCTTCAAACCTGTCTGAGAAGCTGGAGCTGTTGTAAGACCATGTAAGACTCAACTCTCAGGCTCATGGTGTGACTCCTGGGGATGGTGCTGTGCAGGGGTAAGAGTTGGACTCAATGATCCTTGTGTGTCCCTTCCAACTCAGCATATTCTGGGATTCTGGGATTCAGCCCCTCCTGACATGGGCAGAGGTGGCCAAAAGCTCTCCTTGCTCTCACTTCTCTTGAAGTGCTTTAAACCACTTTTAACTGAAATGTTACTCTTGTAGTTGGTTATAACAACAGTTCTCTTTATCCTTTTGTACTCCCTGGATGGTCTGGAAGGTTAATTTTTACTGATTTTATGAGAAGCATCTGAAGGTGACTCCTCATTTTGTGGACACCTGATGCTCTGCCCATTCCTTCCATTAAATAATTGTGTTGTCTCCTGACCTAAAGAACTTGGGAATTGGTTGTCAGGGATTTTCATAGCACTTCATTAATGCCTTGAATTTAGGGAGGGGAAGCTTCTGTAAAGTCTGGGGATGAGCAGCTGGATGCTCTTTGTGTCTTGGCCTTAGAGATGCCAGAAATAAACAGAAGGAAAGTATAAGTTGGGAGGAGAATGTTGTTGATTTTACCCTGTAAAAGTGGCCAAGTGAGTTAAGTAATTGTTTTTTAAAAAAGCTTTGGATAAGAGGGTGACTTAGAGATCTGAAAGAGTTCCATTCCAGGCTTTGGGTCTTTGCCCTGACTTTGCAAACAAACTCTTCTGCAACATCTCCACCCTGTGAGGTACCGGCGTGTTCTTTCCTCGTGAACACGTGAAATGATGCATCAGATGAGCCACATAAATCCAAGGGTGGCTTGATGCCGTGGTCTGGAACCAGGTAGTGTCAAAAACATGGAAAAATAAATTAATGAATTAATATTTTTCATCATTTTGAAAAAAAAACCAAACACTACTAGATTCTGGTGTAGCTGAGCAAAGTGATGGATTTCTGTTCATCTTGATGATCCCTTTGCAAGTTAAATGGCCACACAGAACATAAAATGCTTGTTAATTAATCAGGGCAGTGCAGATCTCAGGGGTGATCTGGTGAAATACATGGCTGGATTTGGGGAAGTAGTGTTGCTTGTCCTTAAATTTGCAATATATGGTAATTTGTCCCTGGTACTGGAGACTCTGGCTGCCTCCAAGTGTAAACTTTTCAACAGACCCACTGAAATCAAGGAAATAATCCCATTTTCTGAATTGATTTCTTTTCTGAAATGGCAGGTTTTTTTCAGATCTGAAAAGCTGTCGTTGCTTATTCAGATTTGACCAAAAGGGAGAACCAAAGAGTTCAAAGAGATGAAACACCATTACAAAGATCATCCATCCCACTTTACTCAGGAGCTGGCTGCTTACAACTCTCCACATTCAGTGTAATGAATTCTTCTCAGCCAGACACCAAAAATACTGGTTGAAACATTTGACACTTTGTATTTTGTCTCATTTGGGCAATTACTTTTATTACTTTTTTTTTTGTTCTGTGGTCACTGCGCAGAGAACACTTTTGCTTCTCCCATTGTTACTAAAACTTATGAATTGGCTCGAAAAAGTTGTTAATCCCCTCCCTAGGTCTTGGCATTGCTTGCTAAGACTGGAAAATCATCACAAAATGGAAATAATATGAGCTGACAAAGAGTTGGACTTCCTTTCCTGCAGCCGCCGGGTGCCTGGTGGGACGGTCTGGAGCAAAGCAAAGTGATGGGAGAAACCCCCTCTTCTGTGATCCGATACTTCCTTATTTTGGGAAAAGTTTTGGGTTGGTTTTTATGCTCAAAAGGCTCATTGGATTTGTTCATTCAAGGATTTGACACGGAAAAGAGAAGGAAAAAGTCCACCTGGACTTGGTGGAAGGGCTCAGAGGAGCAGGAGCTGCGTTGGCCAAGCACGGCTCCGATGGAGTGTTGGCCTTCACGTGCCGGAAGGGAACCAACAGCCTGGCTGAAATGAGACATTTAGGCAAAACTAAGGTGTTTTCCCTCTCCAAAGGGAAGTTTGGCCCAAATTCTGTGAGCTGGGTTTGCGTTGGAACCTCCAAGGACGACTGGGGGAATTTCCCTGCTGCACCAGCTAATGCACCACCACTGCACAGCCATCTTCCCTTTGGATAATAGGATTTGTGTCCTTATAAAATGAAGCAATACAGAGATTTTCCGAAGGAATCTGGGAGGAGATGATGACCTGCGCTGGATTTGCATTTTCTTAGATACCAACACCCCATCCAACATGGTTTTGCCTTATTAAACCATCCAGCCCAGCATTTGTTGAAGCAGCAAACTGCAATATAGGATTTTGGCCAGACTCTGCAGAGATCATTGTTTCATTTACAGTAAACCCCTGATTCCATTTTTTTGTCAGGAATAGACATAGCCTGTGGATTATGTGATGCTTTTGGCAGGTTTTTCACGGCCTTTGTTTAAACTCTGCTGAAATGCCGTGCCGGGGAGTGATGTCAAGGCTGCCTGATGGATCCAGCAGACGTGGGGTCCTGTGCAAGCGCTGCAAATATCTCTGCAGAAATCCTGGAGGGTTGGGGAAAACCGGGCAAAACTTTTGTACTTCTGGGGGAAAATCTTGGAAAGGCTCCTTTGTGGGTTTATCAGCAAAAACAATCTCTTAGAAATTATCTGGTCGAGCTTAAGAGAGACTTTTTTTTTGCCATTAGAAGAGCAAGAACATTTTAATTCTTGTATGTTTACTAACAGAGGAAATTATTTCCATTGGAGAAGGAGGTAAGTTCTGTCTGTGCTCAATGGAGCAGTTTTATGTTCAGTTTGTAGGTTTAGTAGCCATCCCTGGTGCAAAGAAAGGTAAATATAAGTTATCAAGTGCCCTCAATTAACTTTGCCGGATCTCCCTGTGCATCGAGGCCATTTGTGTTTGACCTCCACGGGAGATTTATGTGCTCAAGTTCTTCTACTAAAAAATTGTCTTCAGCTTCCCAGAGGGATCCCACAAGCGTCCTACTCCTCATGTGATAAACATCTTGGAAAGTAATTGGGGAGGTGAGGGGATTATGAGGCAGACAGTGCTTGAATCCAGCTTTTTCTTCTGGATCTGTTTTCTGGACAGAGTTTTGTGGAATCACGGAATGATTTGGGTTGGAAGGGACCTCCAAAGTTCATCTGGTCCAAACCCCTGCAATGAGCAGGGACATCTTCATCTTCATCAGATGTTTTGAGCCAGAACTTGACTCAGAATATCCTCTGTTGGAAGGGACCCACAGGGATCATGGAATCCAGCTCCTGGTCCTGCACAGACACCCCAACAATCCCACCCAGTGCCTGAGAGTGTTGTCCAAACACTCCTTGAGCTCTGGCAGCCTTGGTGCTGTGCCCACTGCCCTGGGGAGCCTGTTCAGTGCCCGACCACCCTCTGGGGGAAGAACCTTTTCCTCATATCCAGCCTAAACCTCCCCAGACACAGCTCCAGCCGTTCCCTCAGGTCCTTTCTAACTCTCTGGTTATTTGAAAAAAAGTCTGAGGAAAAGATGCAGCTCTTTTCCAAGAAGAGCTGATAGAAATCTGAATGTATTTGCTGTTACTCCACCCCAGGCAGCTTTTGAACAAGCCCTGAGCCCTGTAATCCCTCTCTCAAATATGGGAGGAGAGACAAAACCTGATGTTTTCTTGCTGTCCAGTTGGAAATGGTTCATTTTCCTTCAGCTGCTCTAAGATAACAGCCCAGCAGTGCTGGAGAAGCAATCCCTGCCTGCTTTGGCTCCAGCCCAGCCCTTGCCTGGCGGCTCCCGCCGTGCTCCGCCGGCGTTCACAGCCGGTCATCCTTCCCTGGGTCGTGGAGCTCTGCCCATCCAGCCCTTGGCGCTGGTTCCACTCGCATGTGGCACTGAAGTCTTAATTACAGGGACAAAATGGAGATTTAAGACATTAACTCCTCCAGGTCATGCTTGAGAGGGAGAGCAGGACATGCCCTTCAGCACCAGAAAGCAAAGATCCACAGGACGAGACCTAGGAGTGGAACTTCCAAGGCAAAAAGTGAAGCAGTAAGGGATGTTTTCTGCTTTGCTCCTCTACTCTGATGGGATTTATCCCTATTTCAGTGGGTCACACCTACTGGAGGAGGAAGTGTTGACTGTAGGCGATGGGGAAGCTGCACCAGGTGTCCTTAGTTGTTGGATTTATCTTTGGAAAACTCCAGTGGCTCCTCCTTGGCGTCAGGAGCCGAGTACCTTCACACTGTGACCCTCAGTGACAATCAGGCTGGTTTGGCTGTGCCCTGGCTGTTGTTGCTCTGAGGCAATGAAAGAATCGAGATCAAGCTCCACTGGGTGGTAATCCCAGGCAGAGACACAGGGAGAGGCAGGGATTACATTCCCATCCTTGCCAAGTGTGTTTCTCTGTGAGAGGGTGGTTCAATGCGATCCCTCCGGGCCAGGAGATGAAGGATCCACATCCACAGGTCTCATCCGTCCTGAAAGCTGAGAAGGAAACCAGGCTTCCTTCTGAGGTATGGTGTGGGTAGTTGTTTAAAATCCCCGTGTTTGCTGACAAATCTGGGACTTGGAAGCATTTATGTTGTTTAGGGATATTTCATTGGACTGTTTTGATTAGGAACCATCTGACAGCCCTCTGTCTTGGTGCCTGGGATAATTAAGATGAGCCGGCTGTGGGTTTGCACGGCCCTGAAGTGGGATAAGGGATAGTGTGAGACTCACTTGCTCCAAGCTACACAGTTGAGGGAGAGGAGCCGATGGTCCTGTGGTCACAACCTGCTGGAAAAGTGTCCACACTTCGCCCTCAGAGACGAAAACTGAAAAATCACAGATTTTGGTGGATGCAGAGGAACTGAAAACAAATGTGAAATCTTGCTATGGATTTCTGGATGAACCAGGGGATTATGTTTTTCCCCACTTGATTTTAAAGGGTCAAATCAGACTGTGGGAGCTGGGGGCTCCAGAGTTGTCCTGGGCACTCATGAGATGGACCTCAAGGTGTTGATTTCCAATGACATAAAAACCTTGCTGGGTGACATCATGTACAGGTGGCTTGAGGTCTTCTGCTTTCCACAGCCACAAGTTCTTGTTAGTTGGTGCTTCAGGAAAAGTCAGTTCTATAGGAATGCCCTGGAGTTTCTCAGGGAGAGTCCCAGGACGGTATTTTTGGTAGAAATAGATTTTTGTACAGAACAGCATCACTGTTGTGATGGTTCGTGGGATTCCTGGAGTTCCACTGGCTCCTTTGCATTTCCTCTTCACACTAATTCCTCTTCATACTAATTCAGGCTCTGAAGCCTATGGGGCATATGTGGCCTGTCAGGTCTGTGGGGTCTCTGGAGCCCAGGGGGCCTATAAGGCCTGTGGGGCCTATGGGGCATTGTGGCTTATGGGGCCCATGGAGTCTGTGGGGCTTATGGGGTCTATGTGTCCTGTGGGGTCTATGAGGCCCAATTCCTGGATTAAACCAATAAGTCAAAGTACATCCAATCAGAGAATTGTTTCAGTTGGAAAAGACCTCTGAGCCCATTGAGTCCAATTGTTAAACCACGAAGTTTCCCATTTTCATAAATTGTTTCCCTGTGATAAAAATGTGGCCTTGGTTGGCCTCAGGAATGTGGATTTTGGCCTTCACCAGAGATGTTCTGAACATCTCTGGGGTCTGCATGGAGTCCTTCAGGGAGGAGAGACTTCTGTGCAGCTTCTCAAGCAACGTCATCTCTGTATCAACCCATATCCACGAGTTCTGGGCTCCAAGATTTTCACCCAGAAGAACAATTTCTTTTTTGTCATGGAAATTTAGCAAAGATCAGTCAAGACCCAAAATATTCAGGTCTAACTGATGTATCCTGGCAGAGAGGGCACCTGCTGAGCTCCTCCGGGGCGTGTCAAAATAAGAGGGGTTGGAAACTGGCTGGAAAAGAGGCCTTTTCCCAAAAATTGCAGGTACCACTTCATTTGTGGGCACCACTGACCTGTTGACTGAAGCATCTGTTCACACAACTGAGTTTTGTTCTGCAAACCAATTCCTGTGAGAGCTGATTGGGGATTGTCACCTCACCAGGGAGCTTTAGGGAGTAAATCTCAAGTGCTTTTCCAAAGGTTTCTTCCTCCTAATTCCTCTCCACGCTGAAAAGCACCAAAAAAAAACCCTGAATACACTTGGATATCTCTTAAACTGATGACACTGTTTGGCTGATTAGAGAATAATTTGTGTGACTTCGTCTTGACAGTGCTAGAAAGTGAACTTTTTTACCAACAAAAAGTGTGGGAGGGAGGATCCATAAGGAAAGAAGGAAACCCATGGGAAATGCAGGAAATCAGGTTTCTTTGGACACTGTGATGTCTGGTTTCTAATGCTGAGTTGGCTCCTCCCTATGGCTGCCTTGTTCTTATCCATTGACCTTAACTCTGCCAAGGGCTGCCAAGTGTTTTCATTATTTGTTTTTAATTCCATTTGTAAATTTTGAATTTGAAAACCTTTACACAGAATTTTGATTTTTTTTAACTCGAAACGCTGTTCTCTTTTTAAAAAAAAACCCTGAATTTTAAAATAAATGATTCCTGAAACAATCCTTAACATCAGTATTTTTGTTTTAGGTGAAGGAAGAGATGCTGTTTGAGGCCCTGGTGACCAGGAAGACGGTGACAGTGGGGGAGAAGCTGATCTTGCCATACAAACTAGCAGAGGTCAGTACGTGATGTTTATTCTTAAAAAGGCAACTCTGGGGATGATTTTCAGTGCTTGAAGTTGTACACTCGGAGTTTCTTTCAGCTTTTATTTATTTAGGTCAAAATAACGTGGGAGAAGCTAATGGGGGTGAATTTAGAAAAGGATTGGCTTCCCTTCTGTGCCGTTCCTGGAAGATTTGCACTTTATTCTGATGTGTTGAAGTGGTTTAATGACTTGTGGCTGTGTAAGAGTTCTCCAAAGCACAGTTGGGTGTTGCTGAGTGTCTCTGATTAATCTCCACATGTCATTCCTTGACTGTGGCACCGATTCATCCCACAGCAGAGGGGGGATCCAAGACCCCCCGGACATTTTCCCTGGGTTCCAAAGCCTACATTAGTGCTGGTTCCTGTGTGGCAGGAGCAGGGGTCTCCATAGGAGACTCCCATTAGCTTTCCCTCAGGCCCCTCACAACCTGTGTCCTTCTGTGGGGCTTTGGAGCAGCCACAGCTCCACCAGCTGCTCCCAGACTTGAGGGTCTTATGTGTGATCAAAATGGGATTTTCAGGAATTTTGAATTACTCACAGAAACACCTCTTTTTTCCTTTTACAACCCCCAAAATACCTAAGTTCTGTTCTGCTGAGCTCCCTGTTTTACCTCTCCTGTTCTTCTATCCCCCAGTTTAAGGACACTGAGCACTCGCCATGCTCAGTCCTTCCCTTCCCCCTTATTGTAGCTTCATGTAGGAATTTGCAACATCTTGAGTAGTGTCTGGGAGAGCAGCCTGGTGTGCTGCAAAGAACTCAACACATGGTGTGTTGTCAGGGGTCAGCTGGAGATATTTTGTCTCCTTTTTACAGGGGAAAAAAAGTATCTCTTCTCCCCTTTTGAGATTGTGTGTTTCAGCTCAGCAACTGTTACCAGCTTTTATCTTTAAAAGTTAATTGTTGCCTTTGTGCAAGGCTTGAATCTCCCCTAACAAAGGGCACACAGAGGCTCTGGCAGTGTCTTTGTGCTTGGATATTTAGTGGATGTGGTGTTCCTACCTTTTTTCTGCATCTTGGGCACAGACTTAAAAAAAAATGGCTAGAAAAGTTTAGAACTTTATAACTACCCTACTGCTGGAGGTTACTTAGAGTCATAGAATGGCCTGGGTTCGAAGGGACCTTAAAGATGATCTCATTCCACCCCCTGCCATGGGCAGGGACACCTTCCACTATCCCAGTTTGCTCCAAGCCCCGTCCAAACTTCCAGGGATGGGGCAGCCACAGCTTCTCTGGGCAACCTGTGCCAGGGCCTCCCCACCCTCACAGCCAACAATTCCTTCTCAGTATCCCATCTAACCCTGCCCTCTGGCAGTGGGAAGCCACTGCCCCTTGTTCTGTTCCCCCTGGCCATTGTCAATAATCTCTCTCCATCCTGTCAGTTCCCTTCAGGTACTGGAAGGCCACAATTAGGTCGCCCCAGAGGCTTCTCTTCTCCAGGCTGAGCAATCCCAATTCTCTCAGCCTTTCCTCGTGGCAGAGCTGCTCCATCCCTCTGATCATCTTGGTGCCTCCTCTGGACTCGCTCCAGCAGCTCCACCTCCTTGTGCTGTTGTTCCCCAGAGCTGGAGGCAGCTCTGCAGGGGGGTCTCACCTGAGGGGGCAGAGGGGCAGAATCCCCCCTCCCCTGCTGCCCAACAGCTGTTTTGGATTGAAACAGCTGGAAACAGTCTTACCTTGCTGCTCTTTCAGTTGAGATCAAAGAACCCTCTTGAGACTGAAAATGAGTTTCTCAGCTGCTTCCCAAAATGTTGCTGGTGATGTCACTGCTCACAAATCTCATGTGTTCACTTAGAGAGGTTTGTCACCAGTATCCAGTCAAAGAAATGAAAGATCGGGGTGTGTTGTGGTGGGGGAGGACAGAGAAGCACCAGACTCCCTTGGGAAATGTTGATGGAATCTCTGTGATGAAATCATTCTGTAAGAAGCTGTGAATTGTGTTGAAAGATGGGCATCACCCCTGCTTTGTGTTCACCTCCTTCCAACATCAGCATCCTGATCACATTTTAGCCCCCAGTGACCTCACTTTAGAGCAGGTTCACCACTGACCTGCTCATGCTCCACAGAGCAGAATTTGAGTTGCTCTGACTGGAGCATCCCCATGATAAGAGGCCTTTCCTGGTCTTCCTCTGGCTCAGGGAGTAGGAGAGGGGACTTAAATTCAGATCCGTCTCAGTCAGGAAGGAAGAGTGGGATTCATTTGGCATTTTGGGACTTTACAAAGACTATTGATGTCTGATAATCCCCACTCATGACTCATTGGGCTGTTGGCAACCAATGGGCTGGTTATTCTTCCTGTGTGTTTAACAAAAGAGCTTTAGAGTTGGCTCAAAGGGCTGGAGGGATTGTGGTTTTGAGGGTTTTCAGACATGACTGTCCCACCACAACCTCTGTACCTCATAGGCAGCTGCTTTTCCTGGTGTATCGAGCTGCTGCTTTATTTTGCAGATGCTGGAGGGTTTTTTCACAGCTTGATGCACTGAAAATTTCAGGGGAGTTTGTCTGGAAAAGACTGTGTTGCAGTGGCTCTCAAAAAAAGGGTTGTAAAAGTGTCACTTGGACATGTCCTTGCTTGTTTACACCATCAAGAAGAGCCCGTTGGATCTACTGATCTTCAGGTGGTAGAGAGATGGTGGCTGCCCCATCCCTGCAAGTGTCCAAGGCCAGGTTGGACAGGGCTTGGAGCAACCTGGGCTAATGGAAGGTGTCCCTGCCCATAGCAGGGGGTGGAATGAGATGAGCTTTAAGGTCCCTCCTAACTCACACCAGCCTGAGATTCCATGTAAAAAGCCTTGAAGCCTTGGGTTTGAGATGGGTTTTGAGCTTTGATGAGATTCCTCCGTGCATCTGCTCCACACCAGAGTGTTTCACGTTCTGTGCTGGGCACAGGGGCTGAGGTTTGCTGACCCCTTTCCTCAGGATTGGAATACATGTGGATGACATGTCCAAGTAGAAATGCTTCCTGTGGAATGGTTAATGTGAGTGTGGTCATTCCATGATCCCAGCCTGGCCCCTGAGTCATTTACACCCTCAGGGTCCTGCTGTCACAATTGTCACCCCCTTCTTGGTAGTGTTGAATGGGCAGAGGAGACGTGGTTGGCCTGGAGGAATCCTTTCCTTCAGGGTTTTGGAGGGTCAAAGCTGAGATTGGACTTTTACTGTAATCTTCCCCTTTCCAGAGCCGTAGTCCCCAGGCACCCAGAGAGGCTCCTCTGTGGGGTTTGCAGTGATGTCACATTCCTGGCTGGCTGCTCCTCGCTGTCTTGTTGTGCTCTGATTGAAACAGGGGCCTGTGGTTTGGGGCTTTTTTTTTTTTTTCTGGAAACAGTGGTTTGAGTACTTGGCAACTCATTTGAAACGTTCTCCTTCCTGGCAGTTGTGAATTGACACCAGACTCTTCTCCTGGGTTTGTTCTGCTCATCTTTGCAGTATTTAGGTAAAACTAAATGTTTTATTCTGGCACGTTTTGGTGCCTGGGTAAAAGGTACTGCAAAGTGTCCTTGTGGGGAACCACTTGCAGACAGATCTCTGAGAATCTCAGACTGGTTTGGGTTGGAAGGGACCTTAAAGCTCATCCAGTTCCACCCCCTGCCACGGGCAGGGACACCTTCCACTATCCCAGGTTGCTCCAAGCCCCATCCAGCCTGGCCTTGAACACTTGCAGGGATGGGGCAGCCGCAGCTTCTCTGGGCAACCTCTTCCTCACCACTCTTACAGGGAAGGATTTCTTCCCAATATCCAAACTAAATGTGCCTTCTTTCAGCTTAAAGCCATCCCTGCTTGTGCTGTCCCTCCAGGCCCTTGTCCACAGTCCCTCTCCAGCTCTCTTGGAGCTCCTTTAGGGTACTGGAAGGTGCTGTAACGTTTCCCCAGAGCCTTTTTTTATCCCAGCAGCCTGAAGCCTGCACTGTGCAGAAAGCTGCAATTGCCACCATCTCCTGTCTGTGTATTGATATTGTTCTTCTTCACTTATGACTTTTCTTGATGGCTTTGCCCCAGGAGTCATGTTGGGCTTTGCCTCCAGGACTAATGTGCTGGTTTTGAGTTCTGCAGAAATATTGACTTTGTCAACTCTGTGTTTCTGTTAATAAGTCAAGACTTTCTGAGCCTGGCCTGCATAAAACTGTTCTGCTGGGTGATCCAAGGAGTGGATTCCAGTGCCTAAAGGAGGCCTACAGGAAGGCTGGAGAGGGACTTTTTACAAGGGCCTATAGTGACAGCAGAAGGGGAATGGCTTTCCACTGTTGGAGGGCAGGGTTAGATGGGATATTGGGAAGGAATTGTTGGCTGTGAGGGTGGGGAGTCCTGACACAGGTTGTCCAGAGGAGCTGTGGCTCCTGGGAATATTGAAGGCCAGGTTGAATGGGGCTTGGAGCAACCTGGGCTAGTGGAAGGTGTCCCTGCCCATGGCAAGGGGTGGAATGAGATGATTCAACCCAAACCAGCCTGTGAATGTATCATCTAAATCAGATTAACAGGTTCAAATGTTCAGTTGAAGTCCAGAAAAAGTCAGAACTCCAAGAAAGCAAAACCAGTGCCTCCTGTGTGCCAGCACTTGCCATCGTGTTCAGCTGAGCAAGTTCTCCCCAGCACAACTAAGGTTTCATTTTACTTCATCCCACCCAGGAAGGTACGGGGTGTGTGGCAGCAGCACCTGCTCGAGCAGGGCCATAGGGAGGAGCAGATAAATGGTTGTGAACTGAACTCCCATTTCAGGGTGCCATCTATTGCTTCTTGCTGGGTAGTCAGTGCCCATCCTTGGGATATTCCCAGGATTATAGAAGGAGCATGTGGTTCTTCAGGAAGACCCTGCAAAGGGTAATGTGCCAACAGGTTTTCTAAATCATCAGTAAATCATTAAGAGGTGGTGTGTCACCATGGTGTTAATGTTAGAGGACACTCCTGTGTCGCTGCTGCAATTTCAGAAATGAAGGAGAATGCAGCCAAGGAGAGTCCTGCTTCTGAAGGGAAGCAACACTCCTTTGTAGCTACAGCCTCTCCAGGCTGTGGCACTGATGGCAAACATGGGTTTGATTGTAGCTCTCCAGCTGCATCTCCAGTGCCTCCGAAATTCCAATGAGCAAGGGCAGCACATCCATAAATAATGCTTCTCTTTACCTCTGGCAGCTGCCTCTTATCTCCTGAGCCACGCTGGCTCATCTGCCCCAGAGCTGCTCCTGCAACCATTCATTTTCCCTTTTATAGCAGCTGGATGGGGTTTTGATGCAGTGTTTGAGATGCCGGCGCAGTTTGGGCGGGCACGAAGGTTGAGGAGCTTTAGGCTGTCGATAAAGTCAGGGAAAAGGCTGCACGGACATGAAAGGCGGCACTTGTGTTCTCAGGGCTTGGGTCAGTGTCCAAAACAGCTGCCAGTGTCTTTATCAGGAGTGAGATGGTGGATTAATGGAGCCAGGAGCAGTCCATGGGTTTCCAGAGAAATCACAGTGGAGTGTTTGGGAACAGCGAGCTGGACAGGTCCACTTATTTAGCAAATCAAATGCAGTGGGAAGGACCTTTGGAAAAGGCTGTGGAAGCAGTAAAGCCATCAGTGGTATGAGGGTTGACTGGGCTGTTTGGATTAAGATCTGTCCTAAACACGGGGCATCTCTGCAGCCACTGTCACATTGTCCCTAATAAGGTAAAATATAGCAGGCACGTTGGTGAAATTGGGAAAAATGGGATTTTAACGGCAGTAAATAATGCCTGCTCTGGGTTGCTGTTGTCCTTCTCCAAGTGCCCCCCAACTCCAGACTCTGGGCTTTTTTTTCATGTGTTATTACTTTTCAGTTCTCCTACAGAGGTGGAAAAGTTTCATAAACCACAATTCAAGTATTCAAAAGGAAAAATCCAAATAAATATCAAGTGCCTTGCCTGATGGTTGGTAGGAAACATGCGACCAACAGGGGAGCAGAGCATTAGATCAAATCTTGGTGGAGACCTTGGGGGTTGTTAAAAATCTTTCTCTTGATCCTACTTGTAATCTGAGCACCTTGTTACTCTATGTGAGGAACTACCCTCCTGGGCCATGTCTGTCTTCCTGCTTCTATATAATTCAAAGAATTCAGTTTTTTTCCATCTCTGCTGAAGGGCTCCAAGGCCAGGAGTTTATGCCTTGACTCACAGTCATTTACCTCTCTCAAATCCAGTCTTGCTTGGTGGTTCCATTCCCCCTTTTCCATCATGCCAGAGATGAGCCCCATGTCCAAGCTCCTCAGCCATCCCCACCCTGTTTCCATCCCATCTGTTCCCTTTATCAGCCTGGTGTCCATCACCTACTTCTCTGTTTTTCACCAGTTTCTGCATTTTTTTTCCATGTTCTTCATCTGATGAGGAAAAACTTGTTATCAAAGTAAATACATCTGTTAGTGAACCCTCTTTTTTACATTCCTCCAGAAAAAAGAAGGTTGTTTCCATTATGTTTTCAATATAACTCTGTTGGTATTTTATTGTTAAAATGCTTTATTTTGACAGATCCTTATAATTTTCAGCCGTTTGTGATCAAGGACATTTTTTCCCTAAGGGTTAGTTAACGAATTAATTCACACTTCCAGCAGAAATCTGATGGGAAATTACACAACAGAAGGGAAATAAAGGATGTGAGACAACTTCTTGGGCAACAACTGACCTGATTCTTCCATTCCTTTAATTTTGGAAAGCTGTTGGGAGCTGGTTGTTTGATGTGATGAGTGTCACTATAAACAAGCCTTGTATTTAACTTACTGTTTGCTCGTAAGTGTAAGTGGAAAATGGGTATCCCAAATCCCAAAGGAACCTAAGGGACTAAGTTGTGTGTCCAGTTAGAAGCAGATGTTGTGGAGCAGATGTTGGGCAGCAGCCCTGAAACCCCCCCGTGTCTCCTGTGCTGATCCCACAGCGTGGGCAGCAGGTGAGGGTGGGACTCTGCCCCCTCAGGTGAGACTCCACCTGCAGAGCTGCCTCCAGCTCTGGGGTCCAACAGCACAAGAAGGAGGTGGAGCTGCTGGAGCGAGTCCAGAGGAGGCCACGGAGCTGCTCCAAGGGCTGGAACCCCTCTGCTGTGGAGACAGGCTGGGAGAGCTGGGGGTGTTCACCTGGAGAAGAGAAGCTCCAGGGAGACCTGAGAGTTCCTTCCAGAGCCTAAAGGGGCTCCAAGAGAGCTGGAGAGGGACTTTGGACAAGGGCCTGGAGGGACAGGCCAAGGGGGAATGGCTTCCCACTGCCAGAGGGCAGGGTTAGATGGGACATTGGGAAGGAATTGTTGGCTGTGAGTGGATGAGGCCCTGGCCCAGGTTGTCCAGAGGAGCTGTGTCTGCCCCACCTCTGAAAGTGTTGAAGGCCAGGTTGGATGGGACTTGGAGCAACTCAATCTGGTGGAAGGTGTCCCTGCCCATGGCAGGGGGGAAAGTTAGATGATCTTGAAAGTCCCTTCCAGCCCAAACCGAGCTGGGATCCTGGGATCATGTCTCTGTTTGGGTGGCTGGAAGCTCTTTAGCAGCTGGTTCTCTGTGCAGGTGTCACGTAGCCATGGAAGGACCATCGAGCTGTTCTGTGAGCAGAGCACCCAAACTGCCATTGAATCTGTGCAAGGCTTTTTATTCTGCATGAGCAGGTGCAGCTGTAGGTCCATGTGGAATCACCCTGTGATTAGGTAGGAAAGCTGGTGCAGTTCAGGTGAGATTTGCAAACTCAAATATTCTGGCTCCTGAAAATCTGGGATGTGCAGAAACAAACAGGGGGTGACAAGCATTAATCCATGTTTTTAGTGGGGCAGTAGGAGACAGTCCCGGTCTCCTGCCAGCCTTTGCTTTCCTTGTCCTTTCATCCTCTCATGCTCATTGTCCCTGGGTCTGTGCTGGCTCAGCTGACCCAGAGAAAGTTCTTGGAATGGGAGAAGAGTTGGGTTTGTGTCCTTTGGGAGAAGGGGAGAGGAGAGAACCTTTGCCCAGGAGCAGTGGGACAGGCACATCTGTCTCTTCTGGTGCCACAAAACCATTCAATGCTATTTTTTCGTGTCACCAAATGTTCCTTCACCCTGACCTTCTTTACGTTGGATGAGTTTTTCCTAGGGAAACATCCAGGAATAACCACCACAGGATGGTTATTTGGGGCGTTTGGGGCTTCAGATCAGGGAGAACATTGAATTTTCAACGTGAGCATTTAATTTTCAGCACATTAACAGTTAATTGGCAGAGACACAAGATAGAGAAGCCAAGCAGAGCAGAGCATAATGAAAGGAAAAAAGTATTTCATTACAGCAAAGAGCTGATGTTTCATTCTCTTACGTCCTTGTAGTGGGACTGTCTGTTGCCTTTTCAGACCATTATAAGGGAAAAGGAATGGAGTTCCAGGGCCAAATGGCATAACATTACCTAAAGATGTTAAAAAAAAACAACAAAGGGAGAGATCACAGTTGCAACTAATCCCAAGCCTGAAAATATTAGAGGAGAAAAAGTGGGAACGAGACAAAATAATTAATAGCGTGAAGAAAGTGGGATGAAAATTGTCAGTCCTGAAGCACGAGGACACTTAATGGAATAGAAAGTAGCAAAACTGCTGGAAGCACCTACTTATCCCAAAGCCCATTAGCTTGGGAGACTCATTGTCACCACGGGTTATTATGTGAGGAGCTCAGCAGGATCCCTTTGAAGAGCTGCTGTTGATGAGTGTGTTCAGAATTAACAGAAAAATAGTCAGGGAATAAAACTGAAACCTCACAAAGCTTTGAAGAGGCAAACAAGCGTCTCAGGATAACCTGAGAGGGTAGAACTTCAAAAGAAACCTTTTTGTGGGATGAAGTTTCTCATTTTTCCCTGTGCCTGGTGACGCAATAGGGATGAGATGAGTAGTGGTTTTGTCACTGGTGTCCTGTATGCATTGCTGCAGGGAATTNCCCTGCCCATAGCAGGGGGTGGAATGAGATGAGCTTTAAGGTCCCTCCTAACTCACACCAGCCTGAGATTCCATGTAAAAAGCCTTGAAGCCTTGGGTTTGAGATGGGTTTTGAGCTTTGATGAGATTCCTCCGTGCATCTGCTCCACACCAGAGTGTTTCACGTTCTGTGCTGGGCACAGGGGCTGAGGTTTGCTGACCCCTTTCCTCAGGATTGGAATGCACGTGGACAACATGTCCAAGTAGAAATGCTTCCCGTGGAATGGTTAATGTGAGTGTGGTCATTCCATGATCCCAGCCTGGCCCCTGAGTCATTTCCACCCTCAGGGTCCTCCTGTCACAATTGTCACCCCCTTCTTGGTAGTGTTGAATGGGCAGAGGAGACGTGGTTGGCCTGGAGGAATCCTTTCCTTCAGGGTTTTGGAGGGTCAAAGCTGAGATTGGACTTTTACTGTAATCTTCCCCTTTCCAGAGCCGTAGTCCCCAGGCACCCAGAGAGGCTCCTCTGTGGGGTTTGCAGTGATGTCACATTCCTGGCTGGCTGCTCCTCGCTGTCTTGTTGTGCTCTGATTGAAACAGGGGCCTGTGGTTTGGGGCTTTTTTTTTTTTTTCTGGAAACAGTGGTTTGAGTACTTGGCAACTCATTTGAAACGTTCTCCTTCCTGGCAGTTGTGAATTGACACCAGACTCTTCTCCTGGGTTTGTTCTGCTCATCTTTGCAGTATTTAGGTAAAACTAAATGTTTTATTCTGGCACGTTTTGGTGCCTGGGTAAAAGGTACTGCAAAGTGTCCTTGTGGGGAACCACTTGCAGACAGATCTCTGAGAATCTCAGACTGGTTTGGGTTGGAAGGGACCTTAAAGCTTATCCAGTTCTACCCCCTGCCATGGGCTGGGACACTTTCCACTATCCCAGGTTGCTCCAAGCCCCATCCAGCCTGGCCTTGAACACTTGCAGGGATGGGGCAGCCGCAGCTTCTCTGGGCAACCTCTTCCTCACCACTCTTACAGGGAAGGATTTCTTCCCAATATCCAAACTAAATGTGCCTTCTTTCAGCTTAAAGCCATCCCTGCTTGTGCTGTCCCTCCAGGCCCTTGTCCACAGTCCCTCTCCAGCTCTCTTGGAGCTCCTTTAGGGTACTGGAAGGTGCTGTAACGTTTCCCCAGAGCCTTTTTTTATCCCAGCAGCCTGAAGCCTGCACTGTGCAGAAAGCTGCAATTGCCACCATCTCCTGTCTGTGTATTGATATTGTTCTTCTTCACTTATGACTTTTCTTGATGGCTTTGCCCCAGGAGTCATGTTGGGCTTTGCCTCCAGGACTAATGTGCTGGTTTTGAGTTCTGCAGAAATATTGACTTTGTCAACTCTGTGTTTCTGTTAATAAGTCAAGACTTTCTGAGCCTGGCCTGCATAAAACTGTTCTGCTGGGTGATCCAAGGAGTGGATTCCAGTGCCTAAAGGAGGCCTACAGGAAGGCTGGAGAGGGACTTTTTACAAGGGCCTATAGTGACAGCAGAAGGGGAATGGCTTTCCACTGTTGGAGGGCAGGGTTAGATGGGATATTGGGAAGGAATTGTTGGCTGTGAGGGTGGGGAGTCCTGACACAGGTTGTCCAGAGGAGCTGTGGCTCCTGGGAATATTGAAGGCCAGGTTGAATGGGGCTTGGAGCAACCTGGGCTAGTGGAAGGTGTCCCTGCCCATGGCAAGGGGTGGAATGAGATGATTCAACCCAAACCAGCCTGTGAATGTATCATCTAAATCAGATTAACAGGTTCAAATGTTCAGTTGAAGTCCAGAAAAAGTCAGAACTCCAAGAAAGCAAAACCAGTGCCTCCTGTGTGCCAGCACTTGCCATCGTGTTCAGCTGAGCAAGTTCTCCCCAGCACAACTAAGGTTTCATTTTACTTCATCCCACCCAGGAAGGTACGGGGTGTGTGGCAGCAGCACCTGCTCGAGCAGGGCCATAGGGAGGAGCAGATAAATGGTTGTGAACTGAACTCCCATTTCAGGGTGCCATCTATTGCTTCTTGCTGGGTAGTCAGTGCCCATCCTTGGGATATTCCCAGGATTATAGAAGGAGCATGTGGTTCTTCAGGAAGACCCTGCAAAGGGTAATGTGCCAACAGGTTTTCTAAATCATCAGTAAATCATTAAGAGGTGGTGTGTCACCATGGTGTTAATGTTCGAGGACACTCCTGTGTCGCTGCTGCAATTTCAGAAATGAAGGAGAATGCAGCCAAGGAGAGTCCTGCTTCTGAAGGGAAGCAACACTCCTTTGTAGCTACAGCCTCTCCAGGCTGTGGCACTGATGGCAAACATGGGTTTGATTGTAGCTCTCCAGCTGCATCTCCAGTGCCTCCGAAATTCCAATGAGCAAGGGCAGCACATCCATAAATAATGCTTCTCTTTACCTCTGGCAGCTGCCTCTTATCTCCTGAGCCACGCTGGCTCATCTGCCCCAGAGCTGCTCCTGCAACCATTCATTTTCCCTTTTATAGCAGCTGGATGGGGTTTTGATGCAGTGTTTGAGATGCCGGCGCAGTTTGGGCGGGCACGAAGGTTGAGGAGCTTTAGGCTGTCGATAAAGTCAGGGAAAAGGCTGCACGGACATGAAAGGCGGCACTTGTGTTCTCAGGGCTTGGGTCAGTGTCCAAAACAGCTGCCAGTGTCTTTATCAGGAGTGAGATGGTGGATTAATGGAGCCAGGAGCAGTCCATGGGTTTCCAGAGAAATCACAGTGGAGTGTTTGGGAACAGCGAGCTGGACAGGTCCACTTATTTAGCAAATCAAATGCAGTGGGAAGGACCTTTGGAAAAGGCTGTGGAAGCAGTAAAGCCATCAGTGGTATGAGGGTTGACTGGGCTGTTTGGATTAAGATCTGTCCTAAACACGGGGCATCTCTGCAGCCACTGTCACATTGTCCCTAATAAGGTAAAATATAGCAGGCACGTTGGTGAAATTGGGAAAAATGGGATTTTAACGGCAGTAAATAATGCCTGCTCTGGGTTGCTGTTGTCCTTCTCCAAGTGCCCCCCAACTCCAGACTCTGGGCTTTTTTTTCATGTGTTATTACTTTTCAGTTCTCCTACAGAGGTGGAAAAGTTTCATAAACCACAATTCAAGTATTCAAAAGGAAAAATCCAAATAAATATCAAGTGCCTTGCCTGATGGTTGGTAGGAAACATGCGACCAACAGGGGAGCAGAGCATTAGATCAAATCTTGGTGGAGACCTTGGGGGTTGTTAAAAATCTTTCTCTTGATCCTACTTGTAATCTGAGCACCTTGTTACTCTATGTGAGGAACTACCCTCCTGGGCCATGTCTGTCTTCCTGCTTCTATATAATTCAAAGAATTCAGTTTTTTTCCATCTCTGCTGAAGGGCTCCAAGGCCAGGAGTTTATGCCTTGACTCACAGTCATTTACCTCTCTCAAATCCAGTCTTGCTTGGTGGTTCCATTCCCCCTTTTCCATCATGCCAGAGATGAGCCCCATGTCCAAGCTCCTCAGCCATCCCCACCCTGTTTCCATCCCATCTGTTCCCTTTATCAGCCTGGTGTCCATCACCTACTTCTCTGTTTTTCACCAGTTTCTGCATTTTTTTTCCATGTTCTTCATCTGATGAGGAAAAACTTGTTATCAAAGTAAATACATCTGTTAGTGAACCCTCTTTTTTACATTCCTCCAGAAAAAAGAAGGTTGTTTCCATTATGTTTTCAATATAACTCTGTTGGTATTTTATTGTTAAAATGCTTTATTTTGACAGATCCTTATAATTTTCAGCCGTTTGTGATCAAGGACATTTTTTCCCTAAGGGTTAGTTAACGAATTAATTCACACTTCCAGCAGAAATCTGATGGGAAATTACACAACAGAAGGGAAATAAAGGATGTGAGACAACTTCTTGGGCAACAACTGACCTGATTCTTCCATTCCTTTAATTTTGGAAAGCTGTTGGGAGCTGGTTGTTTGATGTGATGAGTGTCACTATAAACAAGCCTTGTATTTAACTTACTGTTTGCTCGTAAGTGTAAGTGGAAAATGGGTATCCCAAATCCCAAAGGAACCTAAGGGACTAAGTTGTGTGTCCAGTTAGAAGCAGATGTTGTGGAGCAGATGTTGGGCAGCAGCCCTGAAACCCCCCCGTGTCTCCTGTGCTGATCCCACAGCGTGGGCAGCAGGTGAGGGTGGGACTCTGCCCCCTCAGGTGAGACTCCACCTGCAGAGCTGCCTCCAGCTCTGGGGTCCAACAGCACAAGAAGGAGGTGGAGCTGCTGGAGCGAGTCCAGAGGAGGCCACGGAGCTGCTCCAAGGGCTGGAACCCCTCTGCTGTGGAGACAGGCTGGGAGAGCTGGGGGTGTTCACCTGGAGAAGAGAAGCTCCAGGGAGACCTGAGAGTTCCTTCCAGAGCCTAAAGGGGCTCCAAGAGAGCTGGAGAGGGACTTTGGACAAGGGCCTGGAGGGACAGGCCAAGGGGGAATGGCTTCCCACTGCCAGAGGGCAGGGTTAGATGGGATATTGGGAAGGAATTGTTGGCTATGAGTGGATGAGGCTCTGGCCCAGGTTGGCCAGAGGAGCTGTGGCTGTCTCACCTCTGAAAGTGTCCAAGGCCAGGTTGAATGGGACTTGGAGCAACCTGATCTGGTGGAAGGTGTCCCTGCCCATGGCAGGGGGGAAAGTTAGATGATCTTGAAAGTCCCTTCCAGCCCAAACCGAGCTGGGATCCTGGGATCATGTCTCTGTTTGGGTGGCTGGAAGCTCTTTAGCAGCTGGTTCTCTGTGCAGGTGTCACGTAGCCATGGAAGGACCATCGAGCTGTTCTGTGAGCAGAGCACCCAAACTGCCATTGAATCTGTGCAAGGCTTTTTATTCTGCATGAGCAGGTGCAGCTGTAGGTCCATGTGGAATCACCCTGTGATTAGGTAGGAAAGCTGGTGCAGTTCAGGTGAGATTTGCAAACTCAAATATTCTGGCTCCTGAAAATCTGGGATGTGCAGAAACAAACAGGGGGTGACAAGCATTAATCCATGTTTTTAGTGGGGCAGTAGGAGACAGTCCCGGTCTCCTGCCAGCCTTTGCTTTCCTTGTCCTTTCATCCTCTCATGCTCATTGTCCCTGGGTCTGTGCTGGCTCAGCTGACCCAGAGAAAGTTCTTGGAATGGGAGAAGAGTTGGGTTTGTGTCCTTTGGGAGAAGGGGAGAGGAGAGAACCTTTGCCCAGGAGCAGTGGGACAGGCACATCTGTCTCTTCTGGTGCCACAAAACCATTCAATGCTATTTTTTCGTGTCACCAAATGTTCCTTCACCCTGACCTTCTTTACGTTGGATGAGTTTTTCCTAGGGAAACATCCAGGAATAACCACCACAGGATGGTTATTTGGGGCGTTTGGGGCTTCAGATCAGGGAGAACATTGAATTTTCAACGTGAGCATTTAATTTTCAGCACATTAACAGTTAATTGGCAGAGACACAAGATAGAGAAGCCAAGCAGAGCAGAGCATAATGAAAGGAAAAAAGTATTTCATTACAGCAAAGAGCTGATGTTTCATTCTCTTACGTCCTTGTAGTGGGACTGTCTGTTGCCTTTTCAGACCATTATAAGGGAAAAGGAATGGAGTTCCAGGGCCAAATGGCATAACATTACCTAAAGATGTTAAAAAAAAACAACAAAGGGAGAGATCACAGTTGCAACTAATCCCAAGCCTGAAAATATTAGAGGAGAAAAAGTGGGAACGAGACAAAATAATTAATAGCGTGAAGAAAGTGGGATGAAAATTGTCAGTCCTGAAGCACGAGGACACTTAATGGAATAGAAAGTAGCAAAACTGCTGGAAGCACCTACTTATCCCAAAGCCCATTAGCTTGGGAGACTCATTGTCACCACGGGTTATTATGTGAGGAGCTCAGCAGGATCCCTTTGAAGAGCTGCTGTTGATGAGTGTGTTCAGAATTAACAGAAAAATAGTCAGGGAATAAAACTGAAACCTCACAAAGCTTTGAAGAGGCAAACAAGCGTCTCAGGATAACCTGAGAGGGTAGAACTTCAAAAGAAACCTTTTTGTGGGATGAAGTTTCTCATTTTTCCCTGTGCCTGGTGACGCAATAGGGATGAGATGAGTAGTGGTTTTGTCACTGGTGTCCTGTATGCATTGCTGCAGGGAATTCCTGCATGGGATGCAGCATCTTTTCTTTTTTAGGAAGACTGAGTTCATCAACGTGGGTGGTTTTTTTTTATCCTGTTTTCACTTTATTATATGATTCTCTGCCCTGACATTCCCGCAAAGTGGAGTGTGGGAGGTGATCTGGAATCTGGTGTAAGAGTTTGTTTCTGAGGATCTCCCAAACGTGCTGATCTTCATAGAATCTCAGAGTGGTTTGGGTTGGAAGGGACCTTACCAATCTCCTTCCAACCCCTGCCATGGGCGAGGACACCTTCCACTAGCCCAGGTTGCTCCAAGCCCCGTCCAACCTGGCCTTGGACACTTCCAGGAATTGGGCAGCCACATCCTCATATACCAAAGCTCTTCCAGTCAGTCAGATGCCCTGTGCCACCATGGAAAATCCTGGGTGTTCCTGCTATTTATTTGGCACTAACGCCTGGAAAAACAAGGAAGACATTGGGATTTCAGGATTCCTGAACAAAGTCCAAAATCAGGACTTCAGGAAGGGAAATGGTGACTTTCCATGGCCTACTCTGCCTGGAACCAGCCTCCTGCTCCAGCTGCCTTCCCATCCTCAAATCCATTCTCAGCCCTTTAAAGGATTCTTTTAATTACATCTGATTACTGAAAAGGCTCTTTAATTTCGCCGAGTCCTTTTAGTTACTGAAATTTCTAAGATCATGCGAAAAGTTTTCGAGGAATGAAAACCAACCACTCCTGGGTTACTGAGTCAGCTCTTCCCACGTGGGATGTCATTTTGGTACAGTTGCTTGGAATATGGGTTTTTTTGTGTACAGTCCCAACCTGATTAAGTTTAGGTTGATTTTTTTTTTTTCTCAGCCTGAGGCTGTTTGTCAGTGGCTGAAGGAGGAGGAGGTGTAGGAGCTCCGTGGCTGTGCAGGGTGTGCTGCACAGCCTTTGCCTTTCCAGCAGTGGCAGCTGAGGTGTGAGGAGAAATAATTCCCCTCTGAGGAAGTTTGCCAAAAAAAAAAAAAAGTAAAAGTAGCCTGTACTGATGATGCTGATGCACTGGCATAACAAGTTTTTCTATGATGTCCCTCTGCTTGGGAAGGGCCAGTAGAAAGGCGGGACTTCGCTTACAGAAGCTCGGGTGCTATTTTTGGTGGTGCCTCCGACGCCTCGGTGGGGCTGGGGGTGTGTTGTGCCTGTGAAGTACTGAGCAAATTGCTCTGGAGGTGGCCTCCAGGTTCCTCCTCACATCAGGTCACACAACAACTTCTCCTGCTACTAAGTAACTTATTAACTGATTTATGTCCCGCGTTCCCTGTGAAAACATGACCTGGATGGGAGCTCAGTTCGTGCTGTTGATACAACAGGCTCTGGATGGACAAAGGTGGAGGAAAACTCCTTTTTGTTGCCTTGGACCCTTCCAATTTGGCTGCCTGCTGGCTCTGAACTTCTGCAGCTCTGTGATTGCTCTAAAAGTCCCTTTCAGTGGGGGTCATCCCCATGTCTCTTCTCTCATCCTCTCCTCCACAGGGAGAACCACAGCCTTGTTTTCTGGAAGAGAGAGTGGTTTTTTCCTTTCCTTTTCTCTTTTGATCTGTCACAGATGCTATTTTCTAACCACAGTGCCCAAATCCAAGGGCTGTGACTGAAATCTTTTTAGGAGGATGATGTCTGGAGCCATGTGACTGCTGTTGAGAGTTGGGGAAAATTGCTAATGAGATTTGTGTTGGTTCCCTTTGCTCTTAGCTGTGACTTGGGGGCTGGTTGTGAGAAGCGTAACCACAGCAGATCACAGACAGTCAGCTGCAGTAGGACAAGGTTAGAGACTTCAAATCAGCTCTAACCATAACTAGCATGCTCTGCTCTGGGATGGGATGGGGTTGGGGCTGGGGTCTCCCATCTGTCCTTTTCCAAACCTGCCCTGCCACCAGTGAGACACAACAGGTGTGTCTTCAACATACCCACATAAGATGTTCTCCTTGAGGTTTTTCACTTTATTTTCCTGATTTCCATCCATGTAATGACAAGAGAATGAGTTAGGAGAGGGCAGTTGCAGGAGCACACTGACACTTCCCATGTTATTCCTCGGGAATCGTATTAGCACAGGAATGACACGAGCCATTTCATTAGGATTGTATGTGAAATAGTGTGAGGATCGTGGAATCACAGCGTGGTTTGGGTTGGAAAGGACCTTCAAGAAATCTAATTCCACCCCCTGCTATGGGCAGGGACACCTTCCACCAGACCAGGTTGCTCCAAGCCTTGTCCAACCTGGCCTTGGACACTTCTAGGGATGGGGCAGCCACAGCTTCTCTGGGCAACCTGTGCCAGGGCCTCCCCACCCTCACAGCAAACAGTTCCTTCCCAGTATCCCATCTAACTGGCAGTGGGATCTCCTCTGGCAGCGGGAAGCCATTGCCCCTTGGCCTGTCCCTCCATCCCTTGTCCCAAGTCCCTCTCTGGCTCTCTTGGAACCCCTTTAGGCTCTGGAAGGTCTTCTGGAGCCTTCTCTTCTCCAGGTGAACACCCCCAGCTCTCCCAACCTGGCTCCAGAGCAGAGGGGCTCCAGCCCTTGGAGCAGCTCCGTGGCCTCCTCTGGACTCGCTCCAGCAGCTCCACATCCTTGTACTGTTGGACCCCGGAGCTGGAAGCAGCTTTGCAGGTGGGGTCTCACCTGAGGGGGCAAAGGGGAAGAACCTCCCTCCTCCCCTGCCCACCCCATGGCCAGCAGGATGGACACACTGGCCCATGGTGAAAATATTCAAAATGGTTTTAATTATATTTTTTAAATAATTATTTTTTTTTATAATTAGTGATTAGTGGTTTATTTTTTCTATGGTAGCAGGTAAACAAGTAGCTCTGAAGGACTGAGTTGTCAGCCTGGGGATATATTGACGCAGGAAGGTTGTCACTCTGGATAAATGCATTGATTTGACTTCTCCTGTTGGGATTTTTTGGGAAGGGTGTTGGCAGGGTTTGGGAAATCCCCTGAAAGTACCTCTGAGTAATGGAGAGGGACCTTTGTCCAAGCAGGTGATTATAAAGAGACCGGGAAATGGGTCCAAGGCAGGTGGTCACGGAAGGCACTGGGAAGTGGGTGCTGGAGAAGGGAGAGCACGAGAAGGTGTTTGATACCTGAGGTTGGAAACTGGTACCAAAACCCCCCTGTGAATCTGGGAACTTTGTAACTGATGTAGTGACAAAATCCATGTTTCGGTGTCGTGTTGGGGCACGACGCAGCATCATATGGGAGTGACATTCCAGGCTATTTTTTCTCATTGGAAAATCCACGCATAAGTTCTGGAAAACATCATCGCCACTTGCATCTCTTGGATGAAATCTGTTGGCAGGACACCCTCGCTGCCTCCCAGGTCCAGGGGGAGAGGGGAAGGTTTGTGCCAGGATGTGGCAGGAGCCAAGGATAGTGCAGGGCTTTGGAGTTTCGTTGGTTTTTAAAATCTAGAGTTTACAGGTACGTTTATAGAAGTAAAGCATAAAAATAAGCCTTTGCAGGAAAGTTTGTACTGTTTTTAAATGAACTTTTCCTTTTTTTTTTTTTTTTTTGCTGTTAGAAATTAAAACCTGCATCTTTCACTCCTCTTATTTCACTGATGCTTTTAAAGCTACTTTTCCTCCTCCTTTAATCGGGAGGAGGAAAAATCATTAAAGAACCTTTTTGCAGGCTGAAGTCAACGTGGTGTGTTAAGGGTTGGAGCTCTCTTAGGGAAAGCACCCAGGGGAATGACAGGCTTTGAACATGATGTGAAGATAAAATACGAGTGTGGAAAATGACATCACCCTTCTCCAGCCCGAGCATGACATAACACTCCTGGATGCCAAGACAGGGATTAAGCCAGAGTCTGATATCCTGCAAGAGCACTTTCCTCTGGGTGTTAAGCCTCTGTTTGAAAAAAAAACAAACCCTAATCCTGCTTGTCTCAGCCCATGTCCCATGAGCCAGAGGGGAACCACGAAAGCCGCTCAATCCATTGCTGTGGATCAAACCAAACGTGCGACGTGTTCAGGTACAAGTGGGAAGGGAGTGGGAGAGCAGGAACCCACAGTGCTCCATGAACCCACAGTGCTCCATGTGCCCACGTGTGGGGGGGGCTTGGGACCCACTTGATGGAAGGAACCTGGTGAGAGATCAGTTTTGGCTGATGAAAAACTCACCGTGATCCATCCATGGGCGCTCACAGCCCCGAAACCAGCCATGCCCTGGGCTGATCCCACAGCGTGGGCAAGGGGGAATGGCTTCCCACTGCCAGAGGGCAGGGTTAGATGGGATACTGGGAAGGAATTGTTGGCTGTGAGGGTGGGGAGGCCCTGGCCCAGGTTGCCCAGAGAAGCTGTGGCTGCCCCATCCCTGGAAGTGTTTGAGGCCAGATTGGACGGGGCTTGGAGCAACCTGGGCTAGTGGAAGGTGTCCCTGCCCATGTCAGGGGGTGGAACTGGATGAACTGTAGTGTCCCTTCCCACCCAAACCCCTCTGATTCTGTAAGTGAGGCACTAAAACCTGCATTAGGACCAGAAGATAGATTTAGACCTTGCCTAATTCAAGCCACTTAGTGGTTTTTGTCTCTTTTTTTTCCAACCCAGAAGTGTTCTCTCAGCTTTGGTGATGAGCCGTAGATGTGGTGGCAGGTTTTGTTTGTGGTGCTACTCTCCTTCCTCACCACCCCCCTCATTTTCTGCTCCTTCCCTAATTTAGCTCTCACAGTGTCTCTCCCTTCCTTAGACGCTGCTCCATCTCAGAACAGCAGTGACAGTCCCAACAAACCACCCTCAGCACTGTTCCTCTCCCTACAACTACAAAGCCAAGCTGGAACCACCTTCCATATGTGTTTTTTTCCAGCCCTTGTGGAGCAATAACAGTGTCAGAGAGAAAAATGGGATTTTTGTAGTATTTTAGTCCATGTGGTCACCACTCCTCTGACACGAGCCCTTCAGTAGTATCTGGCACCCCTAAACTCTACTCAAATCAAAGTGTATTTTTAGTCTGCTTTATTTAATCACTTAATTAATGATGATCATTATCACCAACATGCCTTGGTGGACTGTTTCCCATTGACTGCACGTCCAAGGCTTACTGGGAGCAGGGGGTTGGCTTCTCTTCCTGGTCATTAGATCCCTTTAGGAGATCCAACAGCTTGAATTGCTCTTGGTTTTGCTTGTTCTAATCTCAGATAATTCCTCTTCACACTTGCCAAGCATTGCTAATACCTATATTTAAAAAAAAAAAAAGACATAAATGTGGGTTTTTTTAGAATAAGAACTGATTTCTTTCATTTTTTACTCCTACATGCAGCATAATTTTTGGTGAATAGACAGTTTGAGGCAAAGAAGAAAACAAATACACTTTTTTTCCTGATTTTTCCCCTATTTGGAAATTAAATATAGCACTTAAACCCACAGAAGTGATGGAAGGAGGGAGATTTTCAGCTGAAAATCTTAGGTAAATACCATGGCAAAATTCAGTAGGTATTAAAATGTGGTTTTGTCCTCTGAGTCATCTTGGAATGAGGCATTTGTGTTCCAGTAAGTACAGATGTAATTATGAAGCTAAATTTCACCTTCAAGATTAAATGGGGGGAAAAATGGGAATGGCTGGTAAGGATTTTAAAGCAGCCATCAAATGATAAGGAAAATCAAACCCTGTGTATGAGGATAACTCGCTAAATTATTTCTGTGGTAGGGTATCCACAGGTTCCTGGGATTTGGTGCCAAATCCCTGGGAGCAGAAATGCCAATTGATTCCTGGGGGAACGCATTAAAAATGTATTTCATGTGTTAAAAGGAAAGCAAACAAATAAGGCTCCCAGAGAGCCACTAAAAATCCATATCCAGGCTGGGGTTTTGGAGGGATTTCCTGAAGAGTAAGAATTCTGGTGCTGCTTTTTTCTTCCTGAATATTTCATTGGAAGCACCTTTCATCCTTGTATAGAAATTCTGGGAAGCCCATCAAAGGCCCTAAAGGAAAAGGGGATATTTCGTCTCTTCCTGTGCTCAGATGTGATTTCCTGGAGGGAAGAGTAATCTCTGTTTCTGCTCCACAGAAGCAGAAAAGGTATTTTGTGGTGCCTGACTTTACTTAAATCACTGAACTGCTCGTGTCTTTGTGTTTTGCACCAAGTCTTGCAAACTCCATACCTGGAAAGAAACGTTTCTGACCAGCCTGGAATCACTGGAGTTGTGAGGTGTGTGTTGATAGGGGTCTGAAGGGGGAATTGTTGCTTGTCTTCCTCCTGGAGGGCAGGAAACACCCGCACACGTGGCTTCATTCTGGAAGAGCTGCTGGGTCATCGGGAGAGAAAGAATCCATAGGTGGTTCCTATGGCTGTATCGAGGTCATTCCTGTTTAACAGCTGAATTTTTGAAGCTATTGCAGGTTCTCCTTGGGAAAATCACACGGAGAGTTGCTTGTAAAGCCAGATTTTTTGGGATGGGTGGGAGTTTTTGCGTTTGTAGGGAGATGCTGGTGATGGGTTTACCCAGTGTGAACAAGTAATGTGGATAACATCCCTCGTGAGGTACACACACCCACAGTCTCCAGGGAAAATGCTGGAAAACTGGAGGAAGAAAAGGCCAACAAATCTTTTGGAGTTGACAGCAAAGTGCCAAGTCGTCTGCTGGGCTAAAACAAGGCAACAGGTCAGGCTGTCTTCTAACAAATCTTCTCTTCTAGATCCAAGGAATTTTCCAGTCTCAAACATTCCCTTCTCAAGTACTCGTAGCTTGTAGAAAATCTGGAGTGGGTGCACTGACCTTGCTCCCACATCTACATTGTCCCCTGCTGAACAACTGGGATTTAACAGCCTTGCACTGACCAAAAAGTGTTGAAGTTTGGTCATGTTGCCCGACAGAGTCACTCAGCACATTGTTGTGGCTGTGCCCAGATTTGCATAATGCTGGGAGATGGGATAAGGGTTGTCAGAGTTAATAAACTCCCCAGGTATTTAATCCTCATTAGGGCTCTAAGTCGTTTTGGTGCTCACTCACTTTCCAGCTGTGCTTGTTAAGTCCTCTTCTCATTAACCGAGGCTGTGCTCAGGGACTGGGGTCTAAACCCACCTCCTAAGCTGCATTTTTTGTGGTAGTGACCCCAGATGGGTTGTGGTCTTCAATATGTGAGTGTTAAAGGGCATTTTTTTCCATGCAAAACAGGCTTTGGGTTTTCCTGCCTCGCTTTCCTAGAGGAGCGTGCGGCGCCGCCTGCGCTGGGGAGGCAGCAGTGGAGGGATGCTCAGAAACCCTCCTGAGCAAACTCAAATGTATAAATGGCTGCTCAAATGTAATATTAATGGGGTTTTTTATGAACTGATCATTATTGCTGCCCATACCCAAGTATCCATCCCCCCACCTTGCTGCACCATCCCTCACATTAGCCATGAGGGGAGATGGGCAAACCTCTCAACCAGCTGAGATGTTTGAAGCCTTTAGGGACCTGGAGCTGTCTCATAAATCCCCCTTTGGAATTATTCTTACCCGGAATTGATCAGTGCATCGATTTAGTTCCTAAGGCACACAAAAGGGATGAGCTTAGCTTTGCTTTTGCTTTTGCTTTCTGCTGATTTTCGGAGTCTCCGTGTCGAGCGATGCCCTGCACAGAGACAGTGATTTATTTTAGGCAGGCTCTTTTTAAACAAAATATTAGGGGGATTGTTTATGCTGGTTACAAGAGCCCTTCATCCCGTGGTTTTGTTTGGGTCAAAAATGTTTAAAGCTGAATGTCAGAGGGGGGTTGCTGTTCCAGATTCGCTCCAAGGTTGGGTTGGTTGGGTGGAATAATTGAGGAATTGATGAAATAATCTGGCTCTTGTGTTTCAGTATCACTCTGGATCTCACTGTAGTGAGTAGACCCACACTCCAGGGAATGTTCCTCTTGGCTGTGGAAGTGTGTGACTAAAACCAGTGTCATCTTGATTTTTCCTCAGAGAATATCCTGAGTTGGAAGGGCCCCACAAGGACCATCGAGTCCAACTCAGCAGGATCTCTT
>NW_016690238.1:594022-734846 GCF_001604755.1 Lepidothrix coronata | reverse complement strand
CTACCTGGGGCATGCAGGCTATGGGATATTGCTGTAATTATGTGCTCTTTGCCTTTCCAAGCCCTTCAGCATTTGTTCCCACCCATCCTCTATTCTCCAGGCTTTATTTATTCTCCCTAGTATGAAAAATTTACAAGTATTTTAGTTTTGTACTCAGATTTGAACTATTGCTCTTGCTTGTGTGCTGGGTTAGTCAGCACACTAAACACTGAATCCAATAAGGATCACGAGGGAACTTTATATTCCAGCAGATCATGTGAAAATGGCTGTCAAAGGTTAGCTGGGTGTCTTGGAATCATGGAATCTTTTAGTTTTGAAAGACCTCTAAGATCATTGACTCCAACCATTGCCGCAGCCCTGCCAAGGCCACCACTGACCCATGTCCCCAGGTGCCACATCCACAGGGCTTTTAAATCCCTCCAGGGATAGGGACTCCATCACTGCCCTGGGCACCCTGTTCCAATGCCTGACCATCCTTTCCATGAAAAAATTTTCCCTAAAATCCAACCTAAACCTCCCCTGGCTCAACTCGAGGCCATTTCCTTTCATCCTGTCTCTTGTTCCCTGGGAGCAGAGCCTGACACCCTCCCCGGCTTCCCCCTCCTGTCAGGGAGTTGGAGAGAAAGAGAAGGTCCCCCCTGAACCTCCTTTTCTCCAGGCTGAGCCCCCCCAGCTCCCTCAGCCACTCCAGGTGCTCGAGACCCTTCCCCAGCCCCGTTCCCTTCCCTGGACACACTCCAGCCCCTCAATATCTTGTAGTTTTACATGTATAAGCTTGGTGAAGATTTTAACCCTTCTTCTTTCCCTGGATTTTCTGGGTACCGCCAAATATTTTGAAAGATTCCAGCAAAACCAGACCTTAAGTCAGAGTTTCAAACCTCAGCTGAGTTCAGGATGGCAGGAGCAGGGAATGCTGCCCTGGATTGGGGCTGGGGGATGCTGTGGGGGCAGCAGCAGGCAGAGGATGTGCTCCTGTGTTTAGTGACTTTGTAATCTCAATTCTTATGAATCTACTGAACACGTACAAATGTGTTTTACGGAGGCTTTTAATTTGAGCAGATTTGGGGTTCTGAGATTATATCTTCTCCCGCCTGTAAAACACAGGCTGTCGCTGCTGGAACTGTGAGTCCTTGTTCCAAAACACTTCAAAGAGACATTTTAATTCTTAAGTCTGTCTTCCCTGTGTTCCTTTTGGCAGAAGATGTTTCCAGAGGTTGATCTATTTTTAAGGTGGCCTGAATCTGATGCCGATCACGACAACTTTAGATCATTTAGTCCAGGGATGAGGACTCCACCACTGCCCTGGGCAGCCCCTTCCAATGCCTGACAACCCTTTCTGGGAATAAATTTTCCCAGAATCCCAGAGTTGGAAGGAACCCACAAGGATCATCAAGTTCAACCCTGGCCCTGCGCAGGACACCCCAACAACCCCAGGATGTGCCTGAGAGGACAGTGTTGAGCCTGCAGGGCCCCAGTGCTGAGGAATGTTGGGGGGTGACTGCCAGTGAGTCTCGGGAATGGTCAGACTGGGAAGCTCCCTCAACACGAGCATCCCAGCCCAGGAATTATCTGGATTTGTCAATACAACAGAGAAAAGAAATTGGCTTATTAAGAGCCAGCAGGTTTGCCAATGAGATCCATGTGTAGGTGAGCTCCACCCACCCTGGATTCTCCATACGTTGCTTTGTCAGGAGTTTCCTCTCAGCTCTTCCATTCACCCATTGCTTCAAAAAGCAGCGGTTGAAAAATTTGAGATGTGGGTTGTTGATTATGGTTTTGGGTTCCTAATTATCCCTAATATCCAATCTAAACCTCCCCTGGTATGGACTGTGTCACTCCCTGTTCCTGTTCCAGCTGTAGGGGGAGAGAAATGGAGACCACACACTGGGTTCATTGCATGTTAAGAGAAAACGTTGACAGAACAGCTTGTGGTCACACTAAATGATGCCACCTCCAAAAATCCAGGGAAAAAGAGGTGGGAATAAGCTGATAGAAGATAAATGATGCTACATGAGCTTTATGGTGTCGTTTGGGGTCAGTGAAATGAGGCCACTCAGCTGATGTTCCTCGAAGGGAGGGTTGGTGAGAAGGATTTCAAGGCAATGTGTGACAAGCAGTGATTTGTTACAGTTCAGGCTTTAATTGAAATAATTATGTGTGAACCTACTGTTTCCTTTTTTATTCTTCCACAGTGGCAAAAACAAACCAAAATCTAACAGTCATGGTACCCTAAGTTTTTAGGGGATTAATATGTACCAAGGCTCTACTCAGGGTAATCATTTAAACCAGAGAAGAATCAGAAGCAGAAAGAACAAAGATAATCTTTAAATATGGATTGCTTTCTGGTTCTGTCTGGAGGTGCCTTTCCCAAAGCCCAAGGACCTTCCTTTGATCTTGGCTTTCATCCCATCAAGTGAAATCTCTTTGATCGTGGCTGGGAGCACCGTGGTGGGGATGTTATTCCTTTTTCTGGGAGAGCTGCTGGAGGAGCAGTGAACCTGCTCCCTGTGATTTGTAGCTCCTGTTGGCAGGACCTGGAAAACTTCAAGTTTTCAGGAACAGTCAGATTTCCTAGAGGGATTTTAGCCTCCCCCTTTGTGACCCTTCTGCTGGTACCAGGCACTGCCTGGCCTGGTGGACGCTTTCCCATCACTTACTGTTGTTGCTGTGCAATATCAACCCTCCTCTTTCCCTCTCCTCCAGGGAACTTTTCAAGGAGCTTGGTGAAGTTATTATATATATCTTATACATTTTATGTATATCACGGAATCCCAGAATATGCTGAGCTGGAAGGGACCCACAAGGATCATCCAGTCCAACAGGACCTTCCCCTAGAGTCACATCCTGTGCCCCAGAGGATCATCCAAACACTCCTTGAGCTCTGGCAGCCTTGGTGCTGTGCCCACTGCCCTGGGGAGCCTGTTCAGTGCCCAACCACCCTCTGGGGGAAGAACTTTCTCCTGAGATCCAACCTAAACCTCCCCTGGCACAACTTCAGGATCCTTGGGTCCTGTCACTGGTCACCACAGAATATATATTTATTTTCTTTCCTTTTGCCACCAGTGTTGGGATTTATGGTATGATCTTGTGTATCATCCCCTTGAATGTACCTAAAGAAGCCAAGCCAAAGTCAGGGCCACGTCTCCCAGCCCTGGGATTGCACCCAGCTCCTGTTGGCACACGCGGTGTAAAACAAAACAGCGAACAAAAGCTTTGGCAAGGGAGAAATAGAAACATTGGGCATGGGAGCTTGAGAAGGAAAAGCCATTTTAAGAGCAGAGCAGGAATCTTTTGCAATGACCTTTTCTTCTTTTCCCCCTCAGGCTGTGACTGTGAGGAACTCCATGGCCAAGTCGTTGTACAGCGCCCTGTTCGACTGGATCGTGTTCCGGATCAACCACGCGCTCCTCAACTCCAAGGACATGGAGGAGAGCACCAAGGTAACGTCCCAGCAGCTCTCTGGGCTCTGCTCTTGTGGTTTTAAAATAGGTGAAACATGACTCGAGCTCTGACAGCACCTGCTTAACATCAAGTTAACTTTTCCTTGGTTAATAAATGAGGACATTGTTATTTTAAGTGGTGTTTGCTGAGCTGAGGAGGGTGAAGCCCCTCAAATATTATGTCCTCAAAGCAACCAGGGAAGAGATTTTGTTGTAGCAACAACAAGCTGTTCCCCCACGCCCTCCAGGAGTGATGGCAACTAATTTTCCTCCTTGTGTGTTAAACTGGAGGACTGTCTGTAATTGAGGGGAAAAGGGGAATTCTTGCTAACGTGGGGTGTTGTGATGAAATTGCTTCATAAAAATACGAGAAGTGGTGAAGGAGCTGTGGTGTCTGTAGGTGGCACATCTATAAGGAGTAGAAAACTGAAATTATGGAGAAAAAAAGGTCTGGATGAGAAAAGTGAAGCCGGTGCGGTGCTGTACCACCTTCCCAAGGAATTGATGGAAGGATGGCAGGAGGTTTCCTGTGATAGCAGGGGCTGGATGCCAGCACCCAGGACATGCTCTCCCAAACCTTCCATCCATCATGCCGGGGGGACACTGGCCCCAAAATTCCCAGGGGTATGGATGTGTCTGTGCACACATGTGCTTGCAGCTCCCAACTACCCTTGGCTTGGGAATCCTGGACATGTTTTTTGAGGGGTGGTTGTGCATCCAAACTAAAGCCACAGCTGCCAAAAAGGGGGATTGTTGTGCTGGACACTAACACTCCGTGTGGATTGTGCCATAGGAGCGGAGTTGCAGAGGCTTCCAGCGCAGTCACCCCTTTATTTAACTCCCCAGAAATCCTTGTGGAGCCTAATGAAGGCCTGGAAATAAATCCATGCCTGTAAAATTTGGTTCTCTGCTTTTCTGACAAGAAGAGGTTGTTAAAGTGATAACACCCAGTGAGTCTTCTGACTGCACGTTGTTGCGTCTCCCTCTGTTTAATATTTTACCAAAAATGTTGTATTCTTTCCTGATTTTTTTCTCCAAGTCATCACAGGTTTTGTCTGGGCTATCAGGAAAAAAAAAACACCACACTGTTTGTATATTCAGTGAAGCAGGAAAGGTAGATTTGTTTTGATAAGGAAATGCATCTTAAATGCTAATTAATTTTTTATTACCAATCCAATTATTTTTTAAACTTATTATTTAAATTTATTTAAATTAATTTTTAAATACAAAAGCAGACTAGGACACTCTTGCCTGCTTAGTCAGCACGTCTGTGAGGGCAGGGCACCATGGTGGGTGTTTATGGGCCATTAAACTTTGGTTCCCAAACTCAAATCTCAGCAGGTAAGAGCCAGAACAGCCCAAATTCCTGCTGTTTTCCAGCACTGCCAGTGCACATTAACCCTCTGCTTCCTGCAGCCAAGACTCCCGTGGAGCGTAACCACCTTCCCCTTGCCCATCTCCCTGTATCATCTCATGAATTCCCAGTTCCCAGGTTTCTGACCCATTTTTTTGCCCCACATCACGTGGTGTAGCTGTAAGATCCAGGTCAGGCAGCAAGTGCCAGGAGCGGTGTTGCCCTTGTGCCAGAGTAGATCCAACCCCACTGGCACACACCCAGCACCCAGAGCTGCAGGAACATGCCAAGATCCAGCCAGGCCATCCTGGGCTGTACTCGTGCCAGGTTTTCTGAAGCAGGAAGGCAGTGCACAAAATCCCAGGAAATGTCTGCTCCTCAGGCAGGACTGTGGTTCTGTTTATCTTCAGAGTGCTCTGTGAACACTGATTCTGCTGAGTTGGAAGGGACCCACAGGAATCATCCAGTCCAACCCCTGGCCCTGCACAGGACCATCCCCAACAGTCACACCAGGTGCCCCAGAGGATCATCCAAATGCTCCTTGAGCTCTGGCAGCCTTGGTGCTGTGCCCGCTTCCCCTGGGGAGCCTGTTCAGTGCCCGACCACCCTGTGGGGGCAGAACCTTTTCCTGAGATCCAACCTAACCCTGCCCTAACACAACTTCAGGCCATTCCCTTGGGTCCTGTCACTGGTCCCCACAGAGCAGAGCTAAGTGCCTGCCCCTCCTCTTCCCCAGAAATCAGGAAAATGCCCAATCCTCTCCATTTCCTGGGCAGAGGATGAAGGAGAGGTTTATGTGCCTTGCACGGAGCAGCTTCGTTAAACATTGACCAGCCGATTTTCCCTCCAGTGGTTCCACCACGTCACCTCCTTGACCCTTGTTTTAGCCCCTGCCTTGAGTCCTTCCAGCATAGAGGGAGGAGTCATCTCTCCCTGGCATGGGCAGGGCCTGGAATAGCTGCTTCTTTGCCCTCAAGGAATAACGTGGCTGCCAGACCGAGGACATCCCTGGCCCTGCGGCTGAGACACCAACCAACAGTCACCACCCTGGAGGGATGGAGCCAGTGCCCATTAATTTGGGCTTTCCTACCACTTCACAACTCTCTTGAAATCCTTTTCAGCTCGTGCTTGGAGAAGCCCCAGCTGAGGATAGAGATTCTTAACCTCCCGTGTGTGGTCATGAGGTTGGGAGATGGACTTGGAGCAGTGGCATCTCCAAACCCTGGGAGTAGGACTTGGATGACATCTACGTGCTGGCACCTACCAGCTTCCTCAAAAAATCTTGTAAACACACCAAATCTCTTATTTCTGAAAGAAAAACACAACCTTGTACCTCAGCAACTCCTGAGTGGGCAGTGGGTGGACAAGATGTGACTCACCCTGCAGCAAATGTCCGGGATTGATCCCAGCCCACACTTGCCACTGTTATTCCTCTGACTTTCAAGGGATGTTTTGAAATAATCCTGCAGGTTGGGAAGGTTCAGAAGGTGTCAGATGATGGATTTTAGGCAGAGGACTCTCTTAGATGAAAACCATGTTATACGGAGGTAAAGTAAGGCTCAAAACCATTGAATTCAGAGTGTGTATGGGAGAAGTTGATGAGAAAAATTAACATGAAAGTTTATCTTTGTGAGTGTAAATTTTGATTTGAGTGGGACAATGGGAATGGAGACAATTTTCAGATCCCAGTGTGTGTTTATTTGATGTCAGCAGTACAGAGAAGATCAAAAGATGAAGCTGGGTAGAAAAAAATAAACACTCGGCCATTGCTCTTCCCTATTTTCAAGCAAGTATTTGGGAGATGTAAATCAGACCTTTGATATCCAAATTTAATTAAATGTACAGTGAATTATTTTGGGAAAACACAGTGGGATTTGGCTTATCTTGCTTGCTGACAGGATTTGTAGCATATTATTCCTGAGCAGAGTTGGGAATAAGTTATTTGATAGTTCATGGTAATGGCAGCTGTGGGTCGGCTTCACTTTGACTCCCTTTTCCTTGGGTCTTCTCTCCCTCACTTTCAGCTTCTTTTATGTTCTCATGATCCCCTACAAACTGTCTGAAATTTGACCTTTATTAATGAGGTCAGAGCCTTTTCCTCCTCTGGAGGATGAGATCACTCAGCCTCGGAGAGTCTCTTATTGAATTCCCCTTCCATAAATCAGGTTAGGAATTGTTAGAAGTCCATCTCGTTGCTCCAAACGATGATAAAGTGGAGATTGTGGTGGATCAAAAGGCATTTCCAAGGGGTTTGTTTAAGCTTTTCCCATTTGGTTCTTGTGAAGTGTCTTAATTTCTTCCTAAATCACCCTGCTGCCGTTTTTGGGTGACGTGCTGCCTACGTGGGGATGACAGTGAAACTCATGGTCACAAAGAAAATTAAAATTAATGGCCATGGCGAAAAATTCATGGTTGGGTTCATGAAGAATTCATGACCATGAAGAGAAGTCATTAAAAGTAATGGCTATGAAGAAAATTCATGGTTGGATTCATGAAGAATTCATGGCCGTGAAGAAAAGTCATTAAAATTAACGGCTATGAAGAAAATTCATGGTTGAATTCATGAAGAAAGTTCATTAAAATTAATGGCCATGAAGAAAATTCATGGTTGGTTTCATGAAGAATTCATGGCCATGAAGAAAAGTCATTTAAATTTAATCAACTAATTAATTCTTGGTGATTTGACCTGAAACAGAGGAAAAATTGCTGAACACACGATGTGTTTAATGTGCATCAGTTCGTTAATTTTGGGGTCCAACTTCCAAATTTGTAGCAAATCACTGCCTCTCACTTTATATCAAAGTCATTGTGTGTATTGGGGTGATGCAGGTTGGAGTTGTCCTTTTAGATTTAGTGGTGATGGGTTTTGGGGTTGTTTTGGGTTTTGGGGGAGATTTTTTCCAGTATCGGCTTTGGAATATTTTAAAACAAAGAAATTTTACAATTTCAAAGAGATAAAAAAAATTTAAAAATAGTAAGAAATGAGATTTTTTTTTTTCCCCTGTATTTGAAACAAACCTCTTTGTGATTGCCAAAACACACCTCCATGGTGGGGTGACATCACCAATGTGCATTTGGGGCTCCATAAATCAACTCCAACATTCACTATTTATTGGCATTTTGGGAATTGGGAAGCACGGAGCTTCCGGAGCTCTGCCAAAAGCCCTTAAAACTCGTGCTGGGTTCCAATGTCCTGACTGGGCCAGTTTTAGTGAAGCAGGAGGCCTTTTTTTTTTTATCATCTCAAGCAGAAAGGCTCCTTGACCGGGGTTTGCCCAGATTTTAAAACTGCTTATAAAAATACGCTTTTAATCGCAGTAATTTTGCTGTAGATTTGATATGCTAATTAATGCAGCCACACTTTTGAGTTTGAAATGTTAGTTTTGATAAAGAAACAACGTTAACACGTAAACTAGACTTGGCAAATGGAGGTCTAAATTCTGTTTCATCTTCGAGTGATTTCCTCGTGGCTCCTGCTCAAAGGGTGGGTTTGGAACTCAAGAATTAGAAGATTTGTAAAGAAAACTCCTTTGATTCTTTTCTTTAAATATTGGGCTGCAAATTTAGTCTTAAAACTACTCAGATCACAGGGTTTTAACAGGCTGTTTAACAAAATAATGTCATTTACTCAGACATCAATGGAAATAATTTTTTTGCACCTTGCTGCAAGAATTGGCTCTATACTGGCAGATTTCTGCTGCTTTATCATGGAAAAACTGATATAACCCTTTCTGCCAAGGTACCATGAGATTTTTTGGACCAGAAAGCAGAAAAATAGCCACAAATTCCAAATTTCTCAATTTGAAAAGCTTTACCAAGTGCCATCCACTGACCTGTTTCTTTTGGAAACTCCACAACAAATGCCCTGATTCTCAGCAGAGTCTGCCAGGATTTGTCTGGCATGAAACTCTGCAAAAACCCCTTCACAAGGTCAGAGACTTTGTATTCTGGGGTGGTTTGGGAGTCACACAAACAGTGAGGTGAGAAAAATGCTGGTTTGCTCTGTGTGACAACCAGGGCAGAATGAACCACCCTCACCTTGTTTGGTACCTTCAGGGATTTTGTTAAATGCAGATTATTTTTATAGTTCTGGGCATGTTTAATTGTGGATGTCTGCAAAAAATTATAAAAAAGCTTTAAAATATAATATTTTAATAGGATTCTTTTATAACGAAAATAGCTGTTTTTTACTCTATATGTTTCACTTGATAAATGGATTTCCACACCCACATTAAAATATATTTGGTAGCAGTTTCAATGCAATAAATGAACCAGAACTGGAAAAAAAGGGAAAGGTTTTTTGGTGCTCAGTTATTTCATATGAAATCAAGTCTGTGGGAGCTTAAAAACCTTGTTCAGCTCAAAGTCTTCACTCGTGACAGAGCCTTAACTACTCCCACAGAACATCAGCCCCATGCTTGGGAAAGCTGGTGTTGGGAAATTGTAAGGATTCTGGAATGTGAGTGTTTCATCTTCTAAGTCTTGGTTTTATGTGATGGAATAGAGACTTTTATCTAGGGGGGGTTTCAGGGGTGGGGTGGCTGGGGTTGGGATTTGTTTACACAGGGACAATGCAAAGGATCGAGATGAGAAAAAGTCACTTTGTCCTGTTTCCATCGTCACTTTTTCCATGTATAATACGGATAAAGTAGGAGCTGCTGATTATGCAGAGAGTTTAAGGAGAATTCTCCCTGAAATGTTGTTAAAACAAAGATGAGGCAGAAGCTTTCTGCTCGTTAGGCTGTCAGTTAATGAATGTCTGGGAACAAAAGGGTTCGTTGGGACGAGCAGGAGAAGGATCAACCCTCGGGAAGCAGCGAATGGGAGCAAGTTCCTCTGCCAGGTTCAGTCCTTGCTCTGGTGGTTCCCAATTCCCATCCTCTGGTCAAACGGCTGTTTCTCATGGGCCTTTCTCCAAGTGATGCAAACTCTGGGAAGCTGGCCAAGGTCCTTCATCCCTGGCATGGCACGGGCAAGAGGCAGAGTCTGCCTGGCCCTGGGAGAGGGAGGAAGGCCGAAGGATAAAGTAGCCAAATAACTCTTGGGAAAATGGGTTAGAGCCTTATCCTTGTGCTTAAACGCCTTTTTCCTTGTGTTTTCACTTGTTCCAGCAGCCCAAGTCCGTGTCACACTAAGCTCCAGCTCACGAGCTGTGACCACTCTGCCTGTGGTCACTGTACCAGTTCAGCCAGAGGTGGTTCCCTGGGCAGGAGTTGGGCACAGAAGGAATATTTTCCTCCCAAGTGATGTGATCTGTTGAAAACGGACGTAGCGTAGAGAGACTTGTGGATAGTCTGGTTTACATTCCTGGCAGTGGAGTTAAGCTGGTCTCAGGAAGGAAGTCTTACAAAATCCGGAGTGCAGATAATGCCAGTCAGTTGAAAGCTGGGGCTGCTGGCAGCTCTCGGGTTCTTCTGAGGTACAGAGGAGAGAGGGAGTTTCTCCTCCCTACTTGAGCTTTGGCTCTTTTACTAATGCTTTTACCTCTCTCATTAATTTTATTTAGCTAATTGTGATGGGTGAATGGAGCCTGTGTGTGAGTGAAGTTGGACCTCAGGGCGTGGTGCACTAAGAAGCTGCTGGTGGAGCTCTCTGTGCACGTGTCCTTCAGACTCTTCACCTGTCTCTGATGACAACAGGCTTGCTGGGTGGACAGTTTTATTTGTAACTAGTTGTTATTAATTAGATGTTTAACAGAAGTCATGTACAGGCTTGGAAGCTGCAGCAGAAATTGTACCGCCTTGAGCTTGTTTTTCCCCCTGTGTGGGTGAGGTTTATCTGCTGTCACATCCCCATGTCCCTCTTGCTCTGGCTTTGCCAAATCCACCTGGTGGGCAGAAGGCTCAATTTTATAATAACCAACACCTACATGAAGGAGAAAGATCCACAATTCTACTCCCAAGAAGAGTAGGAAGGATAGTCTAAACTGGGAAGGGGCAGGTTTTACTTGCTTGTGGGCCAACATATACCTGGCTAGGGGTCCACGGCTTCCCCTTGCCTGAAGGGGAGCAGGATTGGTTTGGGAGAGAGGAAGGGGCCAGGAGGATGCAAAGCAAGCTGTGAATCCACAGCAATGTTGGCCTTGTTTTGCCAACACAGGAAACCTTGGTGCACCCACGTCTTGAGGAGCATCTCAGGAGGTCGTTGTAGGAGAGAAGAGAGACCAAACAGGCTTTGACTCTTCAGCTTGGAGAAAAGGCTGGGGTAGGATATGGCTGAGGTTCACAAAATCATCAAAGTGATGGGAAAAAGCCCATTTAGATCTGTACCTCACCAAGTCCTGCAATTTCTGTTATGGAATATGGATCTAGTGAAAGAAAAAGCCTTTCCCCTGGTGAACTACTAGAAGTTGGCCTGAGAGGCTGTGAGGGATCATAGTGCCAGTGGGTAAGAAAACCCCAAACACTGGATGGTTATCTCTTCACAACTCTCTTGCCTATGAACTAAGGGGAACACAGAGGGGCCTCTCCATCCCCCTCATCCCAAAACTGTGGGTGCTGGTAGGAGTTTCTTCCCAAGGTTTGCAGCTGGAGTGGATTTGCTTGGACACTTTTCACCTTGGAAGGCTGTTTTGGTGGGCTGTCTTCATGCTGCAAGTGTTTGTTTACCAATCCTCTCTCCATTTTTCCCCGCAAAAGATCAATGTTGTCTTAAATCCAAGAGAATAACTTGGAACTGGATTCAGGTTTCTTCAAAGATGGCAATTTGTCTATAAATTAAAAAAAAAACCCACCTCTCAAAGGACTTTTGTCTTAGAACAAGTCCATCTGTCCAGATGTCTAAAGTTACACGTTGTGTCTCTGATTGGGTGAATTCTTCCAGATGGCACCATATCAACGATTCCAGGAAAATTCCTGCTATTAACTCAGTTTAATTCTGTCTGTATTCTTTGGATTATGTGCTCCCTACGAACAATCCACTGACTTTATGCGCTTTTGTTCTAATCCTCACTCTTGTTTTCCTTTCAGACTTTATCCATTGGAGTCCTTGATATTTTTGGGTTTGAAGACTATGAAAACAACAGTTTTGAACAATTCTGCATCAACTTTGCCAACGAGCGCCTGCAGCACTACTTCAACCAGCACATCTTCAAACTGGAACAGGTGAGGCTGGCAGTATTTATTCTCTGATGCCACTGAGTGTTGACAGTTTGTGGCGCTGATAAAGTCCTTAAATTGTCCCTTTGGTTCTCTTTTGTTAAGGAGTGTCCAATGAATTACTCAGATTTAACCTCTTATTTCTCGTATGACTCGGTGCCTCCTGTGAAATAAAATCCAGCCAGAGATTTGCTGGTTTAAATGAACATTTTGGGTTACAAAAACTTCGTGAGACCTTACTCATTGCTCCTTGATCTGTGCTCAGGGACTCATCCATGAGCAATTCCTTCCTTGCCTTTACCTGAACTTGCTTCTGTGTCATTTAATGTCCCAGAGAAGTTATTTTTTGGCATCTGTTGAGGATGCCACCCCAATCTTCTGCTGGTTTTTTGCTTTCCAGTGTTGATTTGTGTGGAGAGAGGGGAAATGTCACTTCACACGTGTTCTCCAAGGTCAGACTTGAGAGCGTTAAGACCTTCAATGGCCCTGGCAGATTAGGAAAAGTGCCTTGTTCCAGGTGCCATTATCCCTCTTCCAGGTCACCATCATCCCATGAGCTCTTTTCTCTCTTCTCTGAACTGTTCCTCAGCTTCTTCCAGTTAGATGATGTTTTCTGTTATCATCGTTCCTGCTCAGATATATTGACTGAGTATTTGCATAGGCTATGCCAGGGATGCCAGTTTTATTTATTAATGGTACAAAAAGGGCCTGGAGTGCCAGGCCAGGGGGGAATGCCTTCACCCTGCCAGAGGACAGGATTAGTCGGGATATTGGGAAGGAATTGTTGTCTGTGAGGGTGGTGAGGCCCTGGCCCAGGTTGGCCAGAGAAGCTGTGGCTGCCCCATCCCTGGAAGTGTTCAAGGCCAGGTTGGACAGGGCTTGGAGCAACCTGGGCTAGTGGAAGGTGTCCCTGCCCATGGCAGGGGGTGGAACTAGAGGGACTTGAAGTCTCTTCCAACCCAAACCAGTCTGGGATTCTGGGATTCTGTGTTGGTGGATTTTCACAGGACAGTGCTGTGCAATGGGACCTCCCTTCTTAACAAAAAGATGAGCAAGAAACTTCTAAAGGCTTCTAAAATATTTCAACCCACCCAAAAATTGTCATGTTGAGGCAGAACTGGAATTGGGGGCCAGTGTGTTAATTGACACAAGTTTGGAGTGGGACTGGAAGGGGGAGATGATGTTCAGCCTGGAAGACCAGTCTGGAGCTCACCAGGACCCCTGTGCAGGTCCCTTTCACATTTCCTACATCTGGTGCACCTTGCCAGGTGTTGATAGACATAGGTAGAGATATTTCTTTTCCTCTTTAATTTCAATAGCAAGAAATTAAAGGAATTAATCTGCCAGCAGGTCAGGCAGTGTCTTTAAGCTCACACTTCTCCTGGCTGTTGGAAGAGCAGGTTGGGAAGAAGGATGCTCCCACAAAGGAAGCTCACGGGACCGTGGCCAACTGGACCATGAAAACTCAATTTTCCCCATTTTGAGAGCCAAATATAATTTCTGGTTGAACTCTTGTTGCCACTGAAGCCCAGGGAGCTGATTTGAGCTCGGAGATGGAGCTGGCACAACGCAGATGGCCACGGGCATGATCTCCTGGGCCAGGAGATCCAGGAGATCCTACTGATTTAAAGCAGCCCAAATTCCAGTAAATTAAATCTTAGGCTGCCTACGTACAGCAGGTGGGAGGTTGTCAGTGGGTGAAGAATCAGCCTCAAAATAAAGCCAAATTCTCCTGCCATTTGCTGAGGAGCTGCTGAAATAGTCACCTCAAAGGAGAAAACCATCCCAGGGAGGACCTTTGCTTCCAGGGAAGGCTGCTCAGACCCCCTGCACTGCCAGACTGTATCACTGACAGAGGGTGCCTTCAGAACCTGTTTATAGGCTCTCTATTTATGGAGAATGGATCGGTATTTATTGTGTCTGTGTTGTGTTATATATATATATGTGTGTGTGTGTATATGTATATATATATGTGTGTGTGTGTATATGTATATATATATGTATATATATATGTGTGTGTGCGTGTATTTTTATGTATATGACTGCATCTATAAATTCCTTTTCTACTTAAATTTCTTTTCTACTTGAGACCAAACATAAAAATCCTTGTTCCTAAATGAAAACATTGGATTGTCAGCCTTGGAATCTTCTGGAGGGATGTCGGGAACTCAAGGCATCTGCCTTGTCTGCAACATAGGCACCGACCCAGACATTGGGCTTGTTCATTCAGGAATTTCCTAATAATAATGATGTTTTCCCATCTCATGGATTTCTCGTGAACTTCCTCATAGTAAGGTTCTCCTATCCCATGGATTTATCATATCAAGCCCATTTTAATTGTCATAAATGATTCTGCTCATGACGCCAAACCTGCAGTTGCTGAACGAGCAATTAATCCTCCATGGGATGGAGTCATTCCTGGATGGATGAATCCTGGGTGGACAGGTTTCCCCACACCTTGCTGCCATTTCCAGCGGTGAACGATGTTCCCAAGCCGCCCAGAATGGATTTTAGGATGCAGATGTATAGAGACATATCCAGAAAGGAGCTTTTACAAGGTTTAACTCCTTTCATTTCTCATATAACAACGGCCCATTTGAACATATTAGATGATAGAAGAATATTTGGGGATTATTTTAAGCTGGGGAAGTCAGCTGGGAATGGAGAGAGATCGGGAAGGGGGTTAATTCCTAGTTTCTCACTTTGCAAACACCGCCTGAAGCTGAAGCAGATGGTGTTGGAGGCAAGAAGGGAGGAATTTCACACCCTGCTGTTTAGTCGGGAGTTTTTATACCAAATATATACATTTAGACATCCCAAAGTAGCTGTTTATTGTGTGGCTCTGCACTACACGAGTTTGTATGACAGGAGCATGATGGGAAGTGTTCCCACGTGGAGTTACACCGGAAAAGGGATTTTTCAGTTGATTTCCCACTTTAACTTGGGAATTTTCCTTGTGTAAACAAGGTTTTCCTGTGCCGTGGTAAGGAAAGGCTTGGGGAGATGAAGTCCTGGGACTGGGCTGGCTCTATCTAGGAGGATGGGGATGAGCTCGTGGGGTTTTCTGCTGCTCTTGGGGTTTTAAATGTCATTTTTGGGCTGTTTCTCAGTTCTCCCTGCAGCTAATGGCAGTATTCCTATAGGATATATATTATATGATCCTATGGAATAAGGCATCCTGGGCACTGAACTGCCCAATGCCCTACACCCATTAAAGCAGGGTGAATTTTTCATCTTTATATCCTATGAAAGGGCAACAAATTTCATAGATCATGGCAAAACCTTTATCTTCAGGACTGATTTTCAGCACCTTTGGATTTGAGTTTTCTAAGCCCTTGGTTTTGTGCTTTTAGACAGATGGGAAACTTAGGATTGGTTTGTTTTGGGGTTTTTTTAATCACATTTCCTCTTTCATTTCTTCTCTGCTCCAACCACCTTTGAATTTTACCACAGGATTTTGGGGAGCAGTATTCCCAGTTCCCCAGGGAACACAACACTCTAGATAGGTGTGAGCTTAAAAATCGTATTTAATGCTTTCTCCTCTGATTTTTTTTTTATTTACTTGTTTTTATTTAATTGGTTTTATTCACTGTTGACCGTGACTGGATATGGAGTCATTGGTAATCAAGAATGTGTGGATGTGGAAAGACATTTTCCAGCATCTCAAAGATTCTGTTGGGCTCGTGGGTGGTTTCTCCCACTCAAGATCTGTAAATCTTTAATCCCAGCCTGGATTAGGGTGCGTTTAGGTTTGGCTTAGCACCTGAATAATGTCCTGATAACAGAACTGGGCCGACGCTCCCGGAAAGATAACGGGACTTTGTTCTCAACACATTCAACTCTAAAATGATGGGATTTTTATGTTCCTAGCAGGATAATTTCCACCAGGCCTAGTGGCCCAGTTGGGAAGGTTTTCCTGCTGCTCAACATGTGTATTTTAATCTTCAATTCCTTGTACTGTGGGCCGTAAGCAGCGTTCGTGCTCTGGGTTGGGGGAGGTGGGGTTTGTCTTTAATAGTGCTTGGCTCTCTCTTTCCTACAGTTCCTGTAATTTTCATATTTAAAATGTTGCCTATTCTTCCCCATTCTGTTTATTTGGCACCCCAGATTTTACATGCTGCTATGCTGCAGGTAATGCTGTCAGCTATACTGAGATTCAGTAATGATTTACACTCATATTCCATGTGCATTTCAAACTCTGGATCTCCATTTCATATTTTTTTTAATATATTTGAGCATTGCAAATTCTGTTTTATTCAGATCACTCTGTGCATTTGAAGCTCTAAAAAGCATCATTTTGGAACAACAAAAACTCAGATTAATGCTGCCTGTTCTCCTGAGCCACCTCCCTGCTCAGCCACGTCTTTCTGAATATTGAGTTGTGATAATTAAGTAGTAAATACCTCATGTTGTTTGGATCGAATTCCTTGATATAATAAATATGTGCATGGGGCTTTTCCCCTGAAGAGAGGTGAGATGAAGTCACCACCAGCCTTCTCTCCTGAGCTGCAGCTGAGTCAGAGAGGCCAAATGCACACTGTGCAGTTTTGCTGAGCTGGCAGCGAGTGCGGCCCCACAGCCCTGCTCTGCTCGGGACACAGCGCAGGCTCAGAGTCCTTCGGGCTGGAAAAGCCCTCGGAGACCATCGAGTGAGATGTGTGGACAGACTGGGAATGAGATGCTGGGAAGCAGTGCCAGGAAAGGGACCTTGAAAGGGCAAGTTGGCCATGAGTCAGCAGTGCCCTGGCAGCTGGGAAGGCCAACCGTGTCCTGGGGGGCATCAGGCCCAGCATCGCTGGCTGGGCCAGGGAGGGGATTGTCCCGCTCTGCTCTGCCCTGGGGCAGCCTCACCTGCAATATTAGAAAGATATTAAGCCATTAGAGAGGGTCCTAAGGATGGCAACGAGGATGGGGAGGGGCCTTGAGGGGCAGCTGAGGGCACTTGGTTTGTTCAGTCTGGAGAGGAGGAGACTGAGGGGAGACCTCACTGCAGTTACAACTTCATCAGGAGGGGAAGAGCAGGGGCAGGCACTGATCTCTGTTTTGTGGGGACCAGGGACAGGACCCCAGGGAGTGGCCTGAAGTTGTGTCAGGGGAGGTTTAGGTTGGATCTCAGGAAAGAGTTCTTCCCCCAGAGTGTGGTTGGGCACTGACCAGGCTCCCCAGGGCCGTGGGCACAGCACCAAGGCTGCCAGAGCTCAAGGAGCGTTTGGATGATCCTGTGGGGCACCTGATGTGACTGTTGGGGATGGTCCTGTGCAGGGCTAAGGGTTGGATTTGATGATCCTTGTGGGTCGAACTCAGCATATTCTGGGCTTCACTAACCCAGCACTGCCCAGGCCAGCACTTCCCCAGGTCCCCCCGAGCAGTGACGGTGCTCGCGCCGGCAGAACGAGTCCCTTTGGTGATGCACCAACGTGGACATCCTGCCAGTGTCGTCAAGCTCAGGGCAGCAAAGCTGTTCTGAATGTTTGGGAAGTGCGAATCTCCTTGTGATGGCTCTACAGGTCACCTGGAGAACAATCAGTGGCATCTCACCCAATAATTAAATGAAAACATGGAGCTGCTGGACTCTAAAAAAACCCCCAGTGGCTTTTTTTACTTCTTCGCTCCATTTCTTTTGCCAAGTCTGGGAGCTCAGTGCTCTCCTTTCCAGGGAACTTGCATCGCTCAGGTTTCAGCTGCCCAGGGATGGGAGGAATAAATCCCCACATTTGTATTGGGAGCAAGGATGCCAAAACCTGGGCTCTGTGGACTTTACTGCACTAGAAACTTCAGTAGATAGTGGTGATTTCAAGAATTTGAAATGTAAAGATGGTCTTCTAGGAATAGGAAATTTGAATTGGCCGCTGAACATATCTTAGTTTGAAGTCAAAGTATAAATTTAAGCTGATTTTTAATTAACCTCCAGTTAGAGGTTTTTTGGTTTGAATGGACTGAAAGTGTTTCATGTTGTCTTTGTCTTGTCAAATGAAAACCTCGTGTTGTTTGGATGGAATTCCTTAATATTCCAGTGTTCTGCGAGGACCCTGCATCCATCAAAGGATGACAGAGGCTTTATTGTTGTACTCAGAAGTGAAGGAATATTGGAATATTTTGTAGGATATTTTAAGGATTTAAAAAGTCCTGAATTCCTGAATTCTGCGGGAAGACAGTCAGGAGAATATGAATGTAGAAATTATATAGAGTATTAATAACTGCAATTTAATTAAGTTTAACATATATACAATTTTACCCTAAAGCTTCTACCTTTATGTGGACAATCTCCAGGGTGTTCTGAGACCAGGAAACACCCCAGGGATTACATTGGTCAATCCCAAAGCCATAGTTACATCTCCTGAGCTGTGATTCTGAAGGCAACCAAACCAATAACTGGAAAAATGCTAGGAAAAAAGAAATAAGGGGAATTTTTTTTCCATTTAAGCTTTGGAATGGTTCCTGCTGCTGTGTATGCGCCTGTCTTGAAACGAGAGCACACGTCTGAGTTATTGTGGAAAAGGTTTTTAGATGAGGACTTTAATCCCTCTTCACATTTGGCCAACACACCAAGAGGTTGCAGTGGGGATGGAAGGGAGGGAGCAAAGAAACCCCAAGGCCTGGGACTGAGTGTTTCTGACCCAGCCCAGAGGAAAAAGAAGAGCTGAAGAAGGGAAAATTAGCCAAAATCCTGCAGCTGAAGGAACCGAGGCCAGGAGGGACGTGATGACTGGCCTGAAGGCTGTGGAAGAGCCCAAAATGAGCCTGGAGAAGTAGAGATGAGAAAACTGGTCTTTTAGGGTCATTTACTGGAGTATAGTTAAAGAAACTCAACATCTGGCATTGCCAGTTGGTGATTTTGCACTGATTTGAGGAGCGGGAGAAGTTTTTAGCGTGGAGCCCCCTTCAACGTGCGGCTGCCCCACATGGATGGATGTCTAGAGGCTTCGAGATCAGAGTGATGGTTTGTGCCTGGTTTGGACACGTGGAGGCTTAAAACTCTGCAGAATTTGAGGTTTGGGGGGGAACAAAAATGGAAGGCCCCCATAGAAGTATTTCAAAGAGGAGTCACAGTAATAAATAGGTGAGTGCAGTAACCTCCCCCAGCCACCCGTGAGCACTGAAGTAAACGCTGCTCTGGGATCAGCTCCTCAATTTATTGCTCTCCGGCTGCTCCCGGCCAGGCTTGAGCTGGCAAAGCTGGGACTAATGGACCCTGCACTCAATTAAGGGGCTGTCAGAGGCAGGGGGTTGACGGATGATGCCGACTCCCATTACCACCATCCCTCTCCTGAATCGCTCAGGAGAAGCTCTGGAACATGCAGCCCGTGCAGGAACTTTTTTCCTGCCTTGCGCTGAAAATGTGGTGAGTTTTACTCAAATACCTGGTTTTGAAGTGCCTGTAGTTTACAGGGAGTTGAAAATGTTGTGGTGCATGTGTGCTGGTTGCTCTGCAGAACCTGAAGGAAAAAGAATATAAAATTAAATTAAAAAATAAAATCCATAATGTGGAGTTGTTCTGTATTTTCAGGGTTTTTTTTTGTAATGGGATGAGTCATATTTTGAACCCAAAAGGCTTTAAGGAATTTAAAACCTCCTTCTAGGCCTGCACAGAGTCTGTATTGTTGGTTTAGGGGTGGATGGTGTCTCCAATACGGAATTCAGGACCTTGTAGGGAGTTTTTAGGAAAAATTTCTTGTGAAATGTCTCAAAGCACTTGATGCTCTTTAATTCTAAAAATAATATCTGTGGAGTTCATGTTAATTTTGGATGAGGAGAGTTGGATGGACCGTTTTTGAGGTTGTTTGCTCATGTTAAAAATAAAGGCAGATAACAATAATATAATTAATTGGATTGTTAGAGAGATGCATCAAATTAGGATTTTAAGAGTTTTTTCCTTTTCTTCTTCAATTCTGCTGTCACAATGTTCTGCAGTAGAGAAGTAAAAACACAGCTTGGCTCTGTAGGGCTTTTTCTACCACATGGAGTAAGGTGCACATTCCAATCTCTCTGTTTAGACAGTGAGTCACGAGCCTTAAAAGCATATGATAAAAATTATGATTTTTAAACTCTACTTTCATCCAGATTCCCTAAAATAATTTCTGCATAGGAGTTCTTCAAGAAATCCATCTGAAAATCTGTCTCGGAGGAGATGAGCTTTACAAGAGAGCAAGAGTTGGAGTTATTTTGGTGGAAAAAAGCTGAGGGGTTTTTTTGTGCCTCAACATGAATTTAGGGACAGATCCTCACTTTTCCTGTAAAGGGTCATGGTTCTGCTGGTCTTGGAGTGGTGACCTTGGCTACCTGGAGGGCTTTTCATTAGCCTGTAGAGCACCAGGCATTAGTAGTGTGAGATCCAGAAGAGCAAAGCCCATGGAATCAGGAGAAGGAGATGTGTTGCTTTTTCTTGCCGTTAAAGGAATGTACTGTATATATTGTACCAGTTTTCTTCCAGCAACTAAATAATAATATTGATGCAAATATGTTGGGTGATGCTTTGATTGATGTGCCCCTGGCATCCAAAACCCCTCCCGTGCCCTGGGCTGATCCCACAGTGTGGGGGATTCTGCCCCTCTGCCCCATTCAGGTGAGACCCCCCCCTGCAGAGCTGCCTCCAGCTCTGGAGTCCAACAGCAGAAGGATGTGGAGCTGCTGGAATGAGTCCAGAGGAGGCCATGGAGCTACTCCAAGGGTTGGAGCCCCTCTGCTGTGGAGACAGGCTGGGAGAGCTGGGGGTGTTCACCTGGAGAAGAGAAGCTCCAGGGAGACCTGAGAGCCCCTTCCAGTGCCTAAAGGGGCTCCAGGAGAGCTGGAGAGGGACTTTGGACAGGGGATGGAGAGATAGACCGAGGGGGAATGGCTTCCCACTGCTAGAGGGCAGAGATAGATGGGATATTGGGAAGGAATTGTTGTTTGTGAGGGTGGTGAGGCCCTGGCCCAGGTTGTCCAGAGAAGCTGTGGCTGCCCCATCCCTGGAAGTATTGAAGGCCAGGTTGGGCAGGGCTTGGAGCAACCTGGGATAATGGAAGGTGTCCCTGCCCATGACAGATGAACTTTAAGGTCCCTTCCAACCCAAACCATGCTGCGATTTAACAGCAAACCAGAAGAAGAAAAGCAAGAATCCCTGCACAGCCAACCAGCATCTGAACAAACATCTGGTGCATCTGAAATCGTAAAATGCTGGGTGGTTCTCTGTGGTTTAGGTTGTTCCAGCAGTTCCTTATCCTCACAGGAAGCACTGATGGCACATCAGCAGAAGAGACGACTGTTTTGGTAAATTGTGCATCAGTTTCCACAAACCTGTTTGAATTTTGCCTTTTTTTTTTGCTTGCACCAAACATTATGTCATCTGTGGGGCTTTTTTAGGAGGAATATAGAGCAGAAGGAATTAGCTGGCACAACATCGACTACATAGACAACTCCAGCTGCATCAACCTTATCAGCAAGAAGCCAACGGGGCTGCTCCATCTGCTGGACGAGGAAAGCAAGTGAGTAGGAAAGTGCTGGCTTTGCCAATGATATTGGGTTTTTCACTTCAAATGTGTTTATCCTTTATTTTTACCTCTTGTGATTCTTCCCAGAAAGGTGCTGATTATCTCACTGGGCTGATTTGTGTCTCTAGTTTTGTTTTCAAGGTGGTAATGCAAGTGGTGGACAACCAGCAAGCTGAGCAAACAACCTTTACAAATAATCATTCAAATTGTTTTTCCAGAATTTCTTCCATTAAAGGGAAGAGAGAAGGTTTCTCTTGCTTCTCTCCTCCTTTTTCTCCCTGTCCCTTACAGTGTAACAACAGGAACATTCTCGAGGCTGAGCTTAGTGAAGGGAGAAGCCGAGTGCAGGCTGTGTGGGTGCTGTTAGTGGGGTATAAAGGGATTTATCAACTTACTGTAAAAATTAAGCCTGAATGAGCTGAGGGCACTCCTGTTTAGGGGCTGCACTTCCCCAAGGGTTTCATGGGCATCAGGGATGCAGCTCAGATGTGCATCCTTGGTTCATCCACCTGGCTCATCTCGGTGGAAGTTCCCAGAGGAGCGTTTGCCTCTGGGGCTGCCTTTGGGTGGAAACTTTGGAGCAAAATTGTTCTTCTATCAGATACTCCTGCCAGTTCTCTCCATGTGAGGGGCAGGGAAAGGCAGTTTTGCTGAGTTCACCTCAGATCCACATGGCTGTGGCCCAGGACACGAAGTGTCCTCCCACCATTTGCTCGGAGGTTTCTGCCCTGCTTCCTGTCTCACTGAGCAGAGTGATGCTGTCCCAGCGATTCTGTGCTGGGCTAAAACACTTCAAATTAGGGAAAGTTGTGGAATACACCCCCAAGCTGCAGATTTACGTGAAGCTGGAGGATGGAGGATTGCCTTGCTCTTACTCAGAGGCTCTGCCCAAGCAGGCACAAAAATGGAAGCTCAGGATATCTCTGTTTTCCCTTTTGTGGCTGAGAAAAAAGGGGTAAAAGCTTTTCCCTTGTGTTTACAGCTCTCTTCTGTTTAATTCTTCCCACTCAGTTTTCCTCAAGCCACAAACCAGACGCTGCTGGACAAATTTAAGCGTCAACATGAAGGGAATTCCTACATCGAGTTTCCAGCGGTCATGGAACCGGCTTTCATCATCAAACACTACGCCGGCAAAGTGAAGTACGGAGTCAAGGTCTGTCCCCCAGCTGTTCCCTGGGATTTGTTTCCATTTAAATCTGGGATGGGGAAGGGGAAGCTCCACAGATGTGTTTTGGAGAGATTTTGGCTCAAGAAGAGACATGTGGGTCGGGAGAGAAGTGTTTGGTGAAAAGCTTGGCTGGAATGAGAAGGTGGGGACTGGGGCTTCCTGTTCTCCTCCACGTGGGCATTTGGGGGAGGAATTTAGGTTAGTGCTATGTCCCGATGACAGGTTGAAATTGTGTGTCTGGTGACCTTTCTGGGCTTGGTTTGTGCAGAAAGCCCAATGTTTTACTCATCAGGAGCCAGTTTTAAAGCAGGTCACGTGAGCTCAGGTCTCAGCATCCCACTGCCACAGGTACTTCCTGAAATCCCACGGGAACCATTTCAAAGTTGACCCTATTTCTACTCATGCCAGTTATTAGCAGAGGGAATTCTGGTGGCCAGGGAGCCTGGGGGATAAAGAGCCTCAGGATTTAATCGTGTTTCTGATGTGATAAATGCCCATTATAAGCATCAGAGATGATGGTCAGAAAGATGATGGTCCCATCTAATATGGGAGCAGAAAAGGAAGGTGGAAGCAGGACTCAATAGTCGTGGAAGATCTCTTACCCAGAATATCATGTGGATATTGTTTATTTTCCTCTTTTCTCACCTTCGTTTTCCTCCTTTCCCAGGATTTCCGGGAGAAGAACACAGACCACATGCGGCCGGACATCGTGGCTCTGCTGCGGAGCAGCAGGAATGCCTTCATCTGCGGGATGATCGGGATTGACCCCGTGGCTGTTTTCCGCTGGGCCGTCCTGAGGGCCTTCTTCAGGGCCACGGTGGCTTTTAGGGAGGCTGGGAAACGATACGTGGAGAAGAAAACTGGTACGTGTGTCCCTCTCCTAATCCTGGTGCCTGCTTTGCAGCTGCAATTGAGGTCGAAGATATTATTATACTGTTTTAAGTAGCCCGACTTATTAAGTGATTAATCTGTTGAAAAACTTGTTAAAATGGCAGGTGGGTTTTTTGCAGGAGTTACATTTAAAGGGACATTTGGAATTTAACATATCACAAGAAAATATTTTCGCTTTACTGCTGCTTGAATTTTTCCATTTTGTAGGGTGCATGGATAGGAAAACCTGAACATTCAGAGGCGTAAAAATTATCCAGCAAAAAAGGCAAATTGGTTTTGTTTGAGTTCTTGAGCCGTTACAACCAAAAAAAGGCAATAATTCTTCTCTGTCATTTTCCAAGCTGTTCACCCTTTCAGCTCCAAGAGAGCGTGTCTCTTGTGTAGCAAAATTCATGGCTTTGCAGTCACCCAGAACAGCCTCACAGGCATTAAATTAAAGAGAAGTGATGGTGCATCATCATGCTGGGGCAGGCAAGGCCTGGCTGTGCTTTCAGACCATTTCTCTGCGTAAAGCAATTTGGGGCAGACGGGTACAAGCCATTACTATTCGTTTCTGGGCACAAGAGGGCTTGAAATTTGTGATGAAATTAGAGCCTCAGCAGGGAAAATGTCAGCTGAGTTAGAATTAAGCCCAGAGCTGCCCCATGAATTATTTTTTAATCAGAGAGATGCATCATGGAGGAGCCTGGGACAAGGAGCATAGGGATGGAAGCTGTGCAAGCAGAAAGAATCATTTTCTTGGGAGCGAATCCCAAGAAGAGCAGGAGGCAAAACATCAGCTTTCAGCTCTTCCTGGCAAACCACTTGGATGCAGTGGAAAGGAGAAGATGTTCCTCATGAACCAGGGTCTGTCTGGCACATCCAGGCATGTTTATGGACAGCGGGGCTTCGTGATGCCAAGAGGGAGATGGCAAAGACCTTTGGCTTCCAAAATCCATCTTTGCATTTTCATCTTGCGTAAAGCTCAGGCTGAACCAAAGTGAGCTGGCCCAGGAGATGATAAAAATCTGTTCAGTCTTGGGAAATAAGAGCTAATTTCAAGCCCTGCTTCGCTTTCTGTGTCTCTGGCCACTGGTCATGCTCGTCTCCTCCCTCCTCAGATGCCCTTCTGCTCTTCAGTGTGGAGTTTGTAGCCAAACTTGCTTATATCTCTATTATATCAATATATAGGTATAAATTAGAGTCCAGGAGGTTTTCAGACAATTCTGAGACTCAATTCTTGCATTGCCTTCTCTTTCCATGCCAAAACTAACTAATCATAGTGATGGCTGAGTTTCTAAACCTTTTCTAGCATGTGGTGCTGCTCTTTTGTCTGTCTGGTGTCCTTTGGCCTGTTTTCAAATGGCTTTCTTTGTAACCTCTGTTTTTTGAGTCAAAGGAAAAGAAAAAACATACAAACAATCAGAAAGCTGTATAAGGTTTGTCTTCAACTTCCTGACAATCCTCAAATTGTTTATACTCTGAATTTCTCTGGGCATCAAATTGGGGAAAAGTCATGGGGAAGTCACCAGAACTAGTGGGAGGAGGTTACATAAATCTCATTTCCATACTGAGGTCACCTTATCCATGGGAAAGCCCTACAAATGACGATGGAGCTGGGACCACTCACTTTAAGATGCCCCTGCCCTCTCTGGAGTGGTACCCACCATCTCCTGGCATGACCATCCAGGTTGAACAGGACTTGGAGTAACCTGCTCTAGTGGAAGATGTCCCTGCCCATGGCAGGGCGTGGAACTGGATGATCTTTAACATCCCTTCCAACCCAAATCATCCTGGGATTCTGGCTTCTGCCCAGGTCACCCTTAGCAGGGTGAGATCTGTAGCAATGTTTTCATCCACTTTTGCTGTGACCTCATGCCCATCTCCCACTCAGTTGTCCTCCTCCAAAATCCCATCCATCTTGCCAAAGCATCATAAAGCAGGTGGTTTGGGGGAGGTGGACCTGGCAGAAGGCTTGGCCAGTGTCTGGCCAGTGGGATGGGCTAGTGTAGTGTGATACATCCACTGCCAGATGCTTCTCCCTAAAACAATGCAGAAAAGCCCCAAACTGATATTTTTTCACTTGTGGCAGAAAGCATTTGGAAGTGATTAAAGTATCACTAAAATAACCCCATCTCCGAAGTAAAAAGCAGAGAATCAAAGACAGCACATGTTTGAGGTTTATTTTGGGTTTTATCAAACCTTGATGGCTTTAATGAGCCAGATTTGAGCATCTGACTGCCCACAGCTGTGGAGCTTTTGATACAATGATGGTAGATAAGTGAGAATAACTTCTCTCACACGTCTTCATCCACATGTGCACATTTAATATCTGTACAGATTTTTTTTCAAGGCAGGTGTGGTAAGGAGACAGGGAAATATCTGCAACAGGCTTCTTTCATTTAGGGCTCTTTGCACTCTTTTGTCTCAACCCCAGCTGGGTCTTTCTTGCTTTTCCCCATCTAAGTCACCCTTGCAACACCCAACGGGGATTTTCCTGAAAAATCCCTGGCTTATGGATAAGCAGCTCTGCACAATTTTGCTCTGCTTCCCTTTGCATCATCCTCTTGGTTATCTCCTCCATGCCAGCAGTGCCCACCAGTGCTGGGGATGCTCCTGGAAGAATAATCAGCATTTTTTTCCTGCTGGCTTTGGGGACTCTCCTTTTTTTTGTGCTCCTGATAGTGCAGCTTTTGGTAACAGTGTGATTGTCCTTGTGAGCCTGTAGGTGAAAAGCAGCAAAGTGGTGTCACTGTGAATTTTGTTGGGTATCTTTCTCTTCTGCCCAAGTGCTGCCAACTCTCCTTGGATGGAACACAACCTGCAGTTGGCTGAAGGGTGAAATTCTTCAATACTTTGATTTTTAGTTATTTTTATCAGTGAGTTTATCAGTGAGGGTTGAAATGGTCCAATAGAACTACGTGTTTGAACTAGATTTGTTCGTGAACTTTGTTTAAAGGAACATTATCAAGCTTTTTAGGGAAGAAATTTGGCTAATTGACTTTTTTTGCTGTATCATCACTATAAATGTATTACACAAAAAAAAGCCCCTAATCCTTTGGTGGAAAAAATGGTGCTGTTCTTATAAACCTGACTGTGGAAAGTCCCAGCTTCTCACCCTGGTTTTGCTGGACCCAAATCCTCTCTCTGACAAAGGTTTCATGGTCTTGGGCCTCTGCCTATCCTCAGTGGGCTCTGCAGCTGAATTTGGCCACCAAGGGTTGGTCCGTGGGTCAGTGCCCACTGTGGACCTACACAATAACACCTCATCAGAAACAATCCCAGGGGCTTCTGCAGATTTATCCCTGAAGCTGGGCACCAAAAAAGCCAACCTCCTGTGAAATAATTAGAAAACCCCACCTGTATTTGCCAAGTAAAGGTGACAGCAATCAAAAACTTGGTCCTTGAGGTCTCACTGGTGTGAATGTGAGGAAGAGGCCCCTTGAGAGTGTTCCTTTGGGAAGTTCATGCAGGTCCTTTCTGATGATTCAATGTGTTGGTATGAAATGCTTCCGTACGTGCCGGCACAAGGTAACTCCTCGGTGACCTCATCGCACCTCACGGGAGCGTCACATGTCCCTTGGCATGGCCAAGGGTGACGGAGAGGTTGTCACAGTGTCACCTGTGTGACCTCTCCTCCACCCCACGGTCAGAGCTGGGCCACCAAAACTCCCCTTGGCGGCGCAGCAGTGGCTCCTTCCAACTCTGGGCCTCAAACCTATCATGCCAAACTCCAATCTGCCCTCCAGGAGCATGAAACCCTTGTTTAAGGCAAAGAATTTATATTTTTCCTTTTAATTGCCATTTTCTGAGCAAAGTGTGGCACTGGGGTGCAGGGTGAGGATTCCAGGTGGCCCTGTCAGGGAGCATCTGCACCGGGAACTGCGGGAAGCTCCTGGCAGAGGCACAGGAAGGGTTTTAAAAGAAATTAATAAAAGTAAATTTATGTAATAATCTAATTTTTGCCCAAAGAATCTTGGAGCGATTATAAAGTGATTATGCTCTGGCTAAGAAGGATTATGATTGGGATTGGGATGTGGTCCAGCTCTTGTGCCACAGCGCCGTGTCCGGAGGAAACCGAAGTTAAATTGTGTCGACACGACCCTCGAGCTCTCGCGTCCCTGGGGCTCGTTCTTGCCCCTCTCCTGATTTCTGCTCATATAATCTCTCTCTTCTCTCCATTTTTTTTTTTGTTTGTTTTTATTTTGCTTCCCAAGGGCATGATGATGCAGTGCCATGTGCGGTTTTGAAAAGTGTGGATAGTTTTAGCTTTCTCCACCACCCAGTCCATCAGAGGAGCTTAGAGATCCTGCAGAGGTGCAAGGAGGAGAAGTACAGTAAGGCTCCCCCACCCACCCTCCCCTCTGATACGGCATTCACACCAGAAATGGAAACCAGGTGCATTCTGTGTCCAAAGGGTCAAAAACAATGCCCCAGGAGCCTTCCAGCATCAAGCCAGTGCCTTAGAGCAATTTGGACCCTATTGGGAAATCATTAGGCACAGTTGGAAGAGGAAAATGAAAAGCAATGTCACCTCTCTGGAGGTATTGCATCATCGGTGGTTTCCCCGTTGATGTTAAGGAATATTCCTGATACAAGGCAGGGTGCTGGTACACCTGGAATTTTACTTCATTTAGGTTTCATTGGGCTTCAAAACTAACTTCAGCTTGTGAAAAGATTGTCTCCAAGGGCTTTTACTTAAAGCAGATGCATTTGGCAATGTTATCTTACAGAATGAGTTAAGATGCACTTGGTCTCCACTTCTTCCTCCTCACTCCTCCTCTGTCACGTAACAAACTCATCCTGCATGACAACATGGACACTCCTGCCTGCACTACTCTCTTTTATTTCCATATATAAAGAGATATTTGGTGCTCTCATGTTTAGCTGTCTCATTTTCCTGCCATTATCCTCTCCCTTCGTGTGGCACGTTGAAGCTGACAGCACTAGAGCTCTGCTGTGCACAGTCTGCACGGGCAGAGCCTCAGCCCAAGGTGCTTAAACGTGAAATTTAGGGGGAAATGCAAACCACCTTTTTTTCTCTGCAGAGCTGAGCGTGGTAAGTGCAGTAGGTGCATTTTAAGTCTTCACAACTCTGGGTTTCCTGTTAGAAACTTTCTGTCAGGTGTCTGTGCTTCCTGCAGCCTGTGGGGTTGGGGGAGCAGAGGTGGTTCAGTTCTTAATTTAGACTTTCATTCTTATTTTAACTACATTGTTTTTTCCTACCAGTTCCCACCACTCCTGTAAGAAAATATAAAAGAGTAATACTAAATTTGACTAGGTTTTAGATTTTGTTACGTGGTGTTGTGCTAAGTGACCTCACTGATGTCACTAAGAAACCATTGAAAAGGAAGGTGATTAACAGTTATTTTACTTGTAATTAATTCATCAATTTAACTTTAATTTGCAAGTTAACTCAGCAATTTGGAAGGTTTTGGGGGTTTATTTGCAGTTTTTTAATGGGAAGAAGAAAATTCATACAACTCAAGGAGCTTTAACTTAGCAGGAAGCAGCGAAGTTGAGCTCAGCATCTTAAAGCCTCACTTATTATAGACTAGTCCACACAGTCTGGGCTCTCTCAGGATTAATCTAATGTGTGGATCCAGGATCTCCGTAGTTTGTGAATTGGCCAAGAGCATCTGCCCAGACCAACGAGTAATTCCTGTTCTGCATCCAGAAATCATTCCCATCTTCCCACGGGGTGTTCTGCTCTCCCAGGCTCCCCAGCTTTGGCTAAACCAGGCTTGGAGTGTGTGTGATTTTTCTGTTCCGAATTCAGCAGGTCGGTGGGCCCCGCAGGCGAAGCTCTTTGGGCTGAGGTTGCCCTGGGGACTCAGCTTCTCCCAGAAATCAGATGAGGTCACATCCATGTCATCCTCGAGAGAGGAAGCAAAATCATCTCCTTGTCTTGAATTGTGCAATTAGTTCTGCCACAAAAAAAAGAGAGAAAACTAATTGATTTGATGAGTTTATTGAGATTCCCTTTAGATCCCTCTGTATTCAGCTTCCATAGCCAACTGATCACCCTTCCCTGGCCATCTCAGCTGCTTCCCTGGCACCATTGGGTCCATCAATTAATGCAAGGCACTGGGTTTAGACATTCCTGAGCTCAAGACCAAAGGTCTGCTGGTTGATGTTTCTCGGTAGGAAGTAGACTGGGATTATTCAAGGCTCCTCTCAATGAGGACAAAGACCTGTTGGGCAAATCAGGCCACCTTTGTGAAACACTCCAGCTGAAGAGGGATATCCCTCCAGCTGAAGAAAAGGGAATGTGCTTGAAAAATCAGAATAATTCCCTGCCTGAAATGTAAAACAGATCAGTCTGTGTCTGGGCTGGATGAAGGGGAGGGAGTGTTTGCCCTCACACCGCTGTCCTTTTATGCAGAGCATAATATTTACAATATCCTATATTCACTATACAGAATTCTCAAAGCCACATGTGACTCATCAGCTTAAATGTAAGACCTGTTTCCCTTCTGTTTACAAAATTCTCCCCTGTATTTCCCAGAAAAGGGGCTACATCAGCATGGCAGCTTTTATTTGGCTGTGGCACTGCTGAATTTCTGCTTTAAAGAGCCAAGTGATGGCACAACATAGAAAATTCTTCTTTTTTAGTTTGTATAAAGCAATATTTCAAGCAGATTCCTGATTATTCCTATTTTTCCCCCCTTTACAACTGGGTTTCTGTGCTGTAAACCAGCAATTTTGGGCACAGAAATGCCAGTCTTGGAAAAGGTGAAAGAACACTCCTAGGACAAGAAATGTAACCAAAAAATGGCTTAAATGGCAAAAAGAGGGATTGAAAAGAGTTTTGAGCTCAAGGCACTCCCATGGATTATCTGCCTGGCTTTCCAAAAACCTCCAGAGTTGGAGGTTGCCAAACGTTCTCAGCAGAAGAGATTTGGTCCTGCCTTGGAGCACAGGAGGGATCGAAGATGACCTGTGGCAGCACATTCCCAAATTTCCTTTTGCCCACATTTCTAGGACATTTGGCCACCTTTAGATCCAATCACTTCACCAGGTGGACCTTTCCAGGCACCTCCTGCCCAACGTTCAGCTTCAAGACAAGCTGTTACAACAGCTCACCAGGTCCAGGAGGATGGGAGATGTCCTGTTAAAGGGATGTCACCTGTGAAGGTTTGGTAGGAATTCATCTTCTCCTCAGGGATTTCAGGCTCTCAGGAATGGCAGAGCAGGCGGACGAGCTCAGGTCTTGGCTTTGTATTTGCTTTGTATTCATCTTTGAGAACAAAAAGATCCTCAGGACCCCTTTTAGCTCAGCACCTGAGCTGTATTAAATAGGAAGGTGATAAATGTGGGATCTACTAAACCAGAGTTTAGACTTCTTTTTTTTTAGAGAGAGGTTTTTTTTTTTCCACTTCAGATGTCTCAGGGTAAAATAAAATCCATTTTCCCCATATCCAGGTGAACACTGAGATGTTTCCTGTCTCACAGCAGCGATTTCCAGGCAGTTTGAAAATTGCTCAGCTGTTTTCATGTCAAACTCCAGATTATCTGATCTTTAAATTTCGGTGGCTTCGTGGCTTGAAAAGTGTTTTGTTGTCAACGAAAATTGTCTCCTGTCTCCCTAAAATGCTTGGTTACAAAATATTTCCACCTGGGGGAAGATAACAACTTGAAACAGCTGCTTCTGTAACCATGTGTGGCAGCTTCCTTGACTGAATATCAAGTAGATCTTTTATTTAGTATCTTATTTTATTAGATATATTTTATTACATATAAATTACTCTAAAACTAGATATCAAAGGAGAGGTTCAATGGACAATCAAGCCTATAAAAAGTAGTATATATGGTATTTCTACTATGTTCTTATGTTTGTAGGGAGGGAGGGAAGAAGTGTCTAAGGAATAAATGACCATTTTTCCAAGCACCCTATTTATGTCCAGGTGTTTTGCCCACGCAATTGGGTTATCCCATGCACAGGGGAGGCTTGGGAATGTCTTGGCCATGCAGCACACGAGTGGCTGGTCCCCCCCATCTACTTCTTCCTTCATGTTTGCTGGGACATGGTACATGTGTGGGAGGGCAATTACAGTGTTAATTACTCCCAAGGGTGATGACTCTGGCAGAGGTGGGAGCGATGGGCATGTCAGCATCCTTTGCACCCGGGAATGCCCGGCGTGTGCCAGGACACACCCACGCTCCTTCTCAGGGCTGAGCTGTGACTGTGCTAATTGGCTGCTGGGGCCAAGCCAGGGAGAAACATCTTCCTTCATGTGCTGCTCCAGGTATCACTCGGAAGAGCCCGCGGACGCCGCTCTCCGACCTCCAGGGAGTCAACACCATCAACGAGAGGACCCAGCGGTAAGGCCCTTTGCACGGCAGGGAATGTGGGCTGGGAGAGCATTGCCTGGAGTTGCAAATGACTGTATTGATGTTTTCTCCTATCTTGCTTCTCAGTTTTTGTCTTCTCTTTGTTTTATATGTGTGATCAGGTCTAAACATCTTTACCTGACTAAACAGCAGGCGTGGGAAGCGACTTCCCTGCGTCGAAGCGCAGCGGTTGTGGGTGGGGTGGTGGCCCAGGTGGTGAGAAGCTTAAAAAAATGAATGGATATGCCAATATCAAGGAAATAATCGTTTAATGAGGATGGGTTTGGGGGCAGAAGTGCCCTCACACAGTGTGTGGTGGCTCAACACACCCCAGAGTGGGGAGGACCTGAAAGTTGTGGGGTTTGAGGTGGTACCTTGCCAAATACTTGCTTGTTTTTAGGGCATAAAAGCACGTTAACCTCAAAACTACTTGACTTTTGCAGATTTTAGGTACAGATTTAGTTTTAAATCCTTTCTTGAAGGTTCTGGCCATTTGACCAGCTACTTAATGAACCTTTCTTGTTCTAAGAGTCAATTCTGCACTTGGAGATGCAGATCTGTGCCTCCTGTGCAAAAGCTTTGCCATATTCATTTCAGAATGAAGTTGCTTGTGAAGCCAAAGTCTTCATTTCCGAGGGATATCTGGGTACTGCTCTTCCTCCTTTTCCCCAGCTACTCTTGTGCTATCCCTCAGCAGGCCCCAGGAAGTCTAATTATCCCAATCCCACCTCTGAAGGGTCACAGTGCCTCTCTGCTTCCCTCTGAGCAGGTGTGTGTTGGGGAAAGATATGAAATCAGAGCATCCTCAGCTCCTAAAAACTCTGCTTGGAGCTGCAGATCTCCAGCTGTGACTTCATGGCTGCTCTGAGTTTTGAGAGGAGCCCAGAACAAGTCAGGAGTCTGAGACTGTCTCCTGAAATGTGTCCATCAAATCTTATGTCGCAGAGGGTTCCCTTCCACACAAGATAAAATATCCTCCAAATACATGATTAAACCTAATTTTTAATGGCTTTAATGCCAGACAGCCATGACAGGAATTAGATAGATGTTGTTCCTTTTTTTCTAGAGGAAGAAAAGTGGCTTCTTTTGCCTGGCTTTGTTCATCATGTGCCTTCTGAGTGTCATCAAGACCAGAATGTCCCTCTTGCTCTGAATTCCTTCCCTCTGGGAGTGCTGGTGGCACCCTACTGAAGGAGAACTGAATGTTCTCACATCATTACAAGTCAGCTTATTTGCAGTGGTCAGAGAGGATGGAATTTTTATGGAATTGATGGATTGAATTCATAAATCTGTGCCACTTATTGAGTTTTAGCAGAAATCCAGGTAGTGCAAGCAATCCCACCCTGTGCTGGGAAGGTGGTGCAACCCTGGTTGTCCTCACATCCATCTTTCCCACCCCTCCTTGTCTTTCTCCTGCTTCTGCAGCTGCTGGGGCTCAGATCTATTGGGTCTGTGGTGACATTCGAGGCAGGGCAGGTTGGTGTCTCCAGATGACATTCACTCTTTCTGGCAGCTCTGGTTGTGCAAGTTTCCCTCAACATAATGTAAGGTGAAACTTTGTCCCTGTGGAGATCCCCACATGTAGATAAGAGGAGTCCTGCAGTTTCTCCAGCAAGCCTTGGGTGCATGAGGAACCTGTGGGAAGTGGGATGGGGCTTTCCTAGCCTGCCCAGCTCCAGCTTTGGAGGCACATTAGTTCAGGAGCTTGGGCTGCTTGTTTTTATAGCCCAAAACATTTCAATTATCTCAACAAGGTGCTGTTGTAAAGGCAGGGAAAGTCCTCCCGACCCAGGCAACGAGGGGATGTGTTTATTTACTGTGGGGTTCAGTCTGTGGTCTGCTCTGTTGTTGTGGCCTAACAGACACCAGCAGAGCAGACGAATTGCCTTAAACAACCAGAATTGAGGGCAACAACTACTGTGCTGCCTTCTTCGTCCTCCTCAGCAGCTGTGTCCTGCCAACAGCCCCAGTTTGATACTTTTACTGGTATATTTGCAGAAAAGGTGCTTTAAAGCTGTCCTAACTCCTGTGTTCCTCCTGGTCTTGTGCCTCAGGACAAGGTCCAGGATCTTTGCTCCCCTTCCCAGCAATGATGGCTCCCCAAATGTCACCTGTGCTCCTTCCCTCTGGAAGCACAAACTGGATCTCTCACAGGATCTCTGTGCTCCATCCTGCACTTTCAGAGTAGGCAGGTAATGAGTGATTTTGCTCTGAGGAATCACACCACACTTGATAAATGCTGGTATTTCAGTTAAATTGCTCTCATTGAGCAAGAAGAGGTAAATAGAGGGGTGCAGGTCTATAAGAGAGATTTGCTTTACCAGCTTTCCAGCAGATAGACCAGCAAGGGATTTACAGCACTAAATTAAACAGGAATTTGCTTTCAAAGCCATCTCATGATCATGCGGTCGCTGATAAGGCTGCGTTGTACATCCAACCCACAGGATAGCCTGGGGCTTGTTTCTAAAAGCAATTTTGAGGCATGACATCACACAGGAAGTCACTGTGGAGGGTTTAGGGAGCCAAGAGCTCTCCTCTGATCTCAGAAGAAAGTGGATGGGTGGTTTGCACATGCTGCGGGGGGGAAACCAGCCCTTGGTGGAGCTGCGTGTGGTGGAAGTGCCTTCACTGGCTGTGGAGTAATGAGAGCCATGGCATGGGTAACCCAGAGCACCCGGGCTGGCTGAGATCCTGCTGGTTTGGGTTCACTGACGACACTTTAATATGCAGGGGTGTCTGAGCAGGTACTGCTCAGTCTGTCTGGAAGCAGCTGGTTGGGCTCAGTGAGATGATTGACCGCCCAAGTACCGAAAGTTTGTGTCGTTCCCATATTTGTGTACCCATCATAAATTGTCCATAATAAACAGAGCTGTCACTTTGTTTCTTGGCTTTTTCAAAACCATGTGGGAATTCCTAGGGTTTTCCATTCTCTAGTCTTGTTCAGAGTCTGTATATCCACACCCAGTCTCCAGCTGAAGAGGGCATTGAGGTCAGCCAGGATTAGTGAGAGGTTGTAGATCCCAAAAGTGGACATTGAGGTTAAGTGGTGCCCATCAACTGTTGGGGCTCTTTCCCACCTGCAAGTAGGAGTTTTTTGATGGATGGGGAACCTTGCTGTAAAGAAAATGAAGGTGGACAGGAGGGATCACCTGCATATTCAAGCTTCTCACTAACCATCCTGGAATTGAACCTGATTTTAAAAAGCAGATCCTGGAGCACTCAGCTCAGGGGTTTTACTTTGCTGTGATTCATCCCTTCTTTTAATAGTGGTATATGTCAAAATGCTGATTTAATGAGGCCAGGAAGGAATTTGGGAAGCGCTGCAGCAAGGCAGGAAGGAGACTTTGCTCCAAGGCCCTGGCTCCAGGCTCTGAGCTGGCTGAAGGAGCAGCTTTACATCCTTTGTTTTTTAATTTCCATGTGATGCTTTAGATCTGCCCTTCCTCCAAATCAAGGCTTTAAGGCAAAGGGCTGCCTTGTTGTCAGACCTCAGAAGTGGCTGGTGCCAGAGGCCCCATTTAAACCACAGTGTCCTTCAGCATCCTCATGACCTGGTGCTGCTTGGAGTTTCCTCCTATTCCTTTTCCTCCTGGCTGAGACAGCTCTGGGGGTGATTGCAGACCCCACATCCTTCCTTAAATCACTTTTATTTCATGTGATGGTTTCTGCAAGGCTGATAAAAAATTTAAAATTAAAATAATAATTAAAAAAAAAAAACACCAAAAACACACCACGAAGCCAAAAGTCTGGCAGTTGGGTGCTGCCCGTGAGAGGCTTCATGTGACCCCAGACACCATAGTAAGGCTCCTCCACTCTGGAAATTCTTTGCCCTGATGTGTATTTTGGTCAAGTATCTGTTTCCCTCCCTCCAAGAGAGGATTTTGGTTCCTCTCACTGTTCCCTTCAGCCTTCCTGCAGCCAGGTGAGCATTTCTAGAGACCACAACAGTTCTGCCCCACAGCAGAGAGGACCAACCTGGGGGGTTGATCTGTGATCAGGTCCCAGTGAGGGATTCTGGGCCAACTCATCAGTCCAGCTGGGGCTGACATCCTTCTTGCTGGCAAATAATTAGTTTATTGCAAATTACATTTGCTGTTTCTTTTCCTAATGGAATGATTGTAGGAATTAGAGGAGACAGAGTCAGCACCAGCAATCATAGTCTAGAGGACACATGAGCAGAGGTCATGGCCTTGTATCCTTCATCCCACCAAAGTGTCTGGAGGTATCTGCAGACTCAAGGTTTCTGTCTGGGAGAGCTGGAAGCTCTTATTCTCCTGCTGGTAATTTGATGCTTTTATGAATATTTGATCTTTGAAAGGTGCTTAAGCAGCCCAATCATGGGGTCTGGCACCATGGACTCATCCCATGGGAATAAGTGAACAGTGGAAAGAATAAAACCCCAGCTCATTTTTTACCAATGGATTACTTTAGGATCTCTCTTTTATTGTATCACACAACTGAGTTTTTCTCTCTTCCCAACGGTGTTGGGTGTTGCAGGGATGCCTATGCAGTCGGCTGGAATGGCCGGATGGGGATGAGGCACAACAGGCTCGCCAGCCCTGGTGCCTTCCTGGACAAAGATGGGATCTTCGTCAACGCCACCAACAGCAAACTGCTGGAGAGGGCCCACGGCATCCTCATGTCAGTACAGGAGGGGATCTGGGCTCTATTCCTGGGGCACAGTGAGCAGCACAAGTGGTTAGAGCATGTTAATAACCGGGATATCAAACTATAGCAGGGTTTCAAGCAGACTTGGAGGTGTTTCCCAGTTGGGTCAAAGTGACCTCAGGATGTTTGACACGTCTGATTTAACTCTTATCGGTCATTTGTAATGCCAGACCCAGGGAAGAGAGAAGGAACAAACCCGCTGATCAGACCAGAGATGTGATGCACTCACAGTTTTTAACGTGATATCAAAGTTTCCATTATAAATTAGGTGGGGAGATGCTGATTCTCGCTGCAGCCTCACAGGAAGGTGCAGAGAACATCCCAGTGTGGCTGGAGTTGATGTGGGGGATGATTACCAACATCCCATCATTCCCATTGGAACCATTCCCATTAACTGGATACTTTCTTCTCAAACCTGTGCCTCTAAAGTTACACACCCACCTGAAGCAGGCAGAGCAGCCCAGTTTCAGTGCAGGTTGGAGGCAGCAGCTGCTGGGGGGGGGTCTGGAAGGGCTTGTCCATAAACTCCTCCGTTCCACACATGTGGATTAATCTGAGCCGTTTACTGTCTCCCCAGGCGGAATAAGAACATCAAAGCCAAACCAAACCTCCCAAAGGTGAGTGAGAAGCAGCATTTCTCCCTTGCTGGTCCCTGGGTTAAGGCTGGAGGTACAGTGATGAGATGCTGATGGGTTAAGAAGACCACTGGGTCTACACCAAAACGTTGGTCTACTCAGCTTTGTTCAGGGTTCTTCAATTTAAATAAACCCAAATGATTTCAGCCCTGATTTGTGCTGGGAATGAGAGGTATGAACACTTCCATCCTCCTTGGAGCTGCTCTGGCTCCTGTTTTCCTCCACCTGGGAAGGAGCACATACGTGCTGGTGCAATTGAATAATTAAATCTCTACACTGAAATGAGACAGTAGGTGATGCAGGAGGCCTGGTACCTGACAGACAACAGACTCGGCTTATATTCACTTTCCCTCCATCGTGGCTGCATTTATTGTATTTAAGAGATGCCAAAAGATCTGTTGTACTCAGAACAGTAACTCTGGTCTTTGGTAGTGCTGCGTGGGTGGTCAAGATGGGAGACCAGGAGGAGCAAACATTGGTTTTACTCCTCTCTGTGTCCATGTTGGACCTGAAGAGGCAACGATGCAATTAATGGATTAAGAGGCAGAGGGTAAGGAGGGATATAGGAGAGTAGGGTAATAACATCTAGATTTTATATGGATTCTCTCTTTCTCCACAGCACCTGCTGGATGTGAAGTCCCTCAAGCACCTCACGAACCTGACGCTGCACGACCGCATCACCAAATCTCTCCTTCATCTCCATAAGAAGAAAAAACCACCCAGCATCAGTGCCCAGTTCCAGGTAAGCCTTTGATACAGAGCTGGATTAAAGCAAATACCTGCTTGGGGTCCGCAGGGTGCCCAGGAGGACACTGGCAGGCACAGTCCTGCCCCACCCTCTCCACCATTTAGGCCATGAATTCCACTGAGGACATGGCTTTAGGAAGCTGGGAGGCACCCTGGAGCTATTAAAGGGTGTAAAATGAAGAGAAATAAGAGTGGTGGCGGGTATGGTGGGGGATGACGAGGTGGAACACGATGGGACACAAGGATCACAGAGTGTTTTGAGTTGGAAGAGACCCACGAGGATCACAGTGAATCCTGCAGGGATTGAACCACAGCCTTGGCATTATTAGCACCAGGCTCTAACCAATCTAATGTCAGGATGAGCTGCAGAGTGGAGATGTTGGTGTATCCCCATCCTCTGGTACCTCATATTCCAAGCTGTCACATTCTGGTGCTTTCTTCACCAAACCCAGAAACCACAAAATCCCAAAACAATGGTTTTTGCAGTTTTTTTCCTTGCATCTATCATAGTCTGTTCTCAGCCAGAATGAGAATTTTAATAGGGGCAGAAAGGTCAAAATCATGCTGAACTATCTCCAGGCAGGCAGAGAATTCAGAGGAGGGACCCATCCAGCATTTGCTGTGCATCAGCCACCCATCCCTGGGAATCGCTGCAGGGAAAATCATCCCCCAAGGGCTTGGTGGTGCTGGGCTCACAGTTGGACTCGAAGATCTTAAAGGTCTTTTCCAACTTAAATGATTCCGTGATTATTCTGTATGTGCAGCAGGGCTTGGAAACTGCTCCAAGACACATGCACAAGCAGGTGGTGATATTAGAAAGCAATTTTTCAGGGAAAAATTGATTTCTGAGCAAGTCTGGGCTGGGTTTGACTTCTAATTTTGATTGGTTTGGGGTTTTCTTGGAGATATGGGTCATTTTTAGAAAGTATCCATGTGTAGGTGTGGATAAGATTAAATAATTGAAAATATATGCACACACACAGACACATATATAAAATTATATATATAATTTGCAGAATGTACATCTATATATATATTTATATATTTGTGTATTTATGTATTTGTATATTTATATACTTCAAGTAGACTTGGAGGCATTATCCAGTTGGGTCAAAGTGACCCCAGTATGTTTGACATGTCTGATTTATGTATTTATATATTTATAGATATATATACTTTTATTTATTTATGTGGATGTTTTTATATTTATATATTAAACTTTGTCTAATCTGGTAGTGTTCTGCTCAAAATCCACTTCTGCAGAGTTTAATTCATACTCATGGAGGGGTTGAAACAGGGATGTCTTGGAGTAAAATACCTTCCCCAAACCCATTCACCCTTCCAAGAAAACTTTGAAAAGCCTCAGGGGGCACAACTGATATTTTTAGATATATTTTTCCAACTCATCCAAATCAAAGACCACTGATTTCATTGAACACTCGTTAGAGAGAAGCATTTGGAGGGAGAAAGCAGCGAGATGGCTTTTCCAATCAAGAGCAGAGTAATCAAATTGTGGTGCATGGAATTGGGTCACGGGCAGGAAACACAAATGGTTCCTCCCATGTGGTGGGGGTTGGTTTTTCACGGATAAACTCTGCTTTGTGCCTAATGCCTCCACACCGGGCTCACAGCTGCTCCATCTCCATGGATTTTGACTATCCCTATGCTTAGGGTAATCTAGAGGGGAAATAGATGCCTTGGAGGGTGCTCCAGGAGCAGGGAGGGCTTTCCTGGTGGAAAACTGAACCACTGGGACCTAAAAATGTAGACTCTCCCCATTATCCTGGGGATAACATCTTTCTTCACCCCCTGAAAGACCCAATACAGGTGGTGAAAGAGTGGGTGGCTGGAAAGTTTTGCAGGCACAGGGACAAAGGAACGGGGTACGGGGTTAATCCGTGACCTCGCGTGTCCTTTGTGGATTCCCAATGACCGGAGCTGGCGCCAGATGGCAGAAGGAGCCTGGACCATCTGCCGTGTGTGGGGCAGATCTGGCTGCTGAGGGAATGGAAACACCCCCTCCTGCAGGGCCAGCGGCCACAGCTCCAGCCCATTCCTGCAATTCCCGGTGCCGGGAGCGCTCTGCTTGCTGGGCTTTCACAGGGCTCTTCAGCAAAGGGGTTATGGCCCTTAGAGAGCCTCCAAAGGAGGCAACGAGGATGGGGAAGGGCCTGGAGGGGCAGCTGAGGGCACTTGGTCTGTTCAGTCTGGAGGAGGCTGCGGGGAGACTTCACTGCAGTTACAACTTCGTTGGGAGGGGAAGAGCAGGGGCAGGCACTGATCTCTGCTCTGTGGGAATCAGAGACAGGACCCGAGGGAATGTCCTGAAGTTGTGTCAGGGCAGGGTTAGGTTGGATCTCAGGAAAAGGTTCTGCCCCCAGAGGGTGGTCAGGCACTGAACAGGCTCCCCAGGGCAGTGGACACAGCACCAAGGCTGCCAGAGCTCAGGGAGCATTTGGATGATCCTGTGGGGCACCTGGTGTGATTGTTGGGGATGGTCCTGTGCAGGGCCAGGAGTTGGACTGGATGATCCTTGTGGGTCCCTTCCAGCTCAGCATATTCTGGGATTCTGTGATTCCCTCCCACCAGCCCGTGTGGGCATAATGGGATGCAGCAGCATCGTTGCTCACTGATAGGTCCCAATAGGCTTTTTTATGGTTAAAAAAGAATAATTTCAGATTTTAAGAAAATCAGGAGCGTGCCAGTGGAGCTCTGCCACGTCGTGGCATTCCCGCTGCTCCCCGGGACAGGAACAACAGGGATATTTGCATGAGGTTAATACACACAAAGCAGCTGCACTGCACGTGCATGGGATCCAGCCCTTGCTCCTTCCCAAATCCTGGATGTGGATAAATTTTTCTAAACATGAAAGGCTTCCTATAAAGATGTCTTTGAAATGAGCAGAAGGGGGGGAAAAAAAGGCTTCCTGAGAGCAGATTTGGAGGCAAAATGCTGCTTTCTAATGTCACACCAGTTTATTTAACTCATATACTGAAAAATTTCTAACTTGGCTTATGATCTACAACCAAATATCCCTTACACCACTCCTGTTGAAATCAGGAGTAATCAACTTTGGAGCACATTCCCAATGTGATGAGCTCAGCAATGAGAGATACTCAAACGCGTCCTGACTCAACACACTCCAGTTTTCAACATGGTTTTATCCAAAGAGTTTGTGCTTCATCCCAAAAAATTCCAAGATTTACGAGGTGGAGGGATAACATCCCTCTGGAGCAGATGGGCATGGAGTGATGCCAATATGAATTCATTTTTATGGGATAGAACTTTTAATGGTGATCAAGAAACAAGGGAAAATAGGAAAAGGGAACCTGGAAAAGCCTTAATCCTCAGTGATCCTTCAGCTAAGAACACACCAACATGGAAGCTCTTCTCTAGAAACAACCTCTAAAGTATTTGGGGTTCCAGGCTTCAAAAAGTATTGCAAATTCCCCATCTTTTCTTTGCCAAACTGTCATTAAGAGAATTCAGTTTTAGGCCAGAGGTAAAGTTTTGACAAAGAAAAATCAGGAATAAATGCTGGAGTCACTTTTGATAAAGGAAAGTTTGATTCGTGTTTAAAAACCATCAGTGGTTGGTTGGTGCCAGGTGTAAATTCTTGTCTGGGAGCTCAGTTTCATAGCTGGAAGAGGCTTTTGGGATGGGATTTGGGCTCCAGTGGAACTAGGGATCTCAAAATCCATCCCAGAATTATATTTATCTCCTGCTGCTTTGTTGGAAGCAAAGACAAAACCAGCCAAGTTGTTTGGGCTGAAACACTCCTTTTGGGGGCAATAATTTCCCATCTCCCTGGTTCACTCATCATTTATTCCACTTGTTGTTGGTTTATGACTGAAGCATTTGGATTTGCATTATTCATGGGGGTGTCCTCTCCCTTTCCCTGTGTCCTCCCCATTGCAGGCATCGCTCAACAAGCTGATGGAGACCCTTGGCCAAGCAGAGCCTTATTTTGTCAAGTGCATTCGATCCAACGCTGAAAAGGTAAGTCCTGTCCTGGGAAAGCTGCTAAAAATCAGCTTGGGAACCAATTTTTACAGGGGTTAGAAAGGAAAGAAAAGAAAGCCTCAAATAGAGTTGGATTTAGAAGACATGAGCAATGGATGTTCTCACCCTGGTGCTGTTCTTGATAAACTGCACCAGCTTTAATTGTAATTATAAAAAACATGTATGAAAATACATGATTTTAGTTTACATGAAAAATGTATTGATTTTAATAAATGACTTTGACTACTTTGAAGCTCCTGCCACCCATAATAGAGATTGACAGAACCTCAAATCCACTTGGGCTGGATCTAATCCATAATGCTTCCTTAAAATAAAGTTTCTATGGGTAAAAGCAGATCCTTTTAAAACAAGATTCATTGATCAGACTGACTCCACAAGGCATCATATTTCTTGAATTTGACTTTAGGTATTTGTCTCATGGATTAGGGACCCTCAGTTTAAAATGCAGGTTACAGTAGGGATGGTTTGAGGATTAATCCTTCAGAGTTTTACCCGGGCATTTAAAACTGAATCTTTATGCCTTGGAGATTATTTAGTTGCTCAAAATCTTACCCATTAGCTGTGCCCTGAGGGGTCTTATTCAATTCAGGGGATCCAAAAAATTTTCTTTATGGCTTTATTTATCCAGTTAGTGTTTGAAAGCCTCAGAAGCAAACAGGATTCAATCCCAGTGGGATTAGTGCAGTTCCTGGGGACCTGCGTTCCCTCCCTCCCAACGTGCGTGTGATGCAGATGTGCTGCATCTGCTGAACCCATTTACCCCTCCACACACTTCAAAGCTTCAGGGAAAGGAAATATTTGCTCATCCTTGGCTTGATTTTCCCCTTCCAGCTGCCCCTGCGGTTCAACGACAGCCTGGTGCTCCGGCAGCTGCGGTACACGGGGATGCTGGAGACCGTCCGCATTCGCCAGTCGGGATACAGCTGCAAATACTCCTTCCAGGTTGAGTCAAAGGGATTTTGACTTTCACCATCTTTAGCATCGTTAGCAGAGTTGTCTGAGTGTTGCAGGCTCGTTTTTATCAGGGTAGTTAATTTATAGCCCAGCAGGGCAGTGGGTGTAACGGTCTGATGTCCACGTGGGGTGGTTCTGGTCTCCACGAGCTGCTCCAGACGTCAATGAGGGCTCTGATCCCTCCTGCATCCTGAGTTTTGAGCAAAACCAGTATATTTTGCAAAGTGGGGTCCCTTTTTGCAAAAGAAGTGTCTAGTTTGCACGTGCTCTTCTGTATCTGGAGTCCCTGGAAGCGGCGTTTGCCCTGTTGTGTCGGTGTTGGCTGCGTCCCATCGGGAGGGGGATCGGCATCCTCTGAACTGCTCAGGAGTTATCCAGCTTTTCCTGTTTTCTTCTTTTCCATGTGTTAGCCAGGTTTTGTGCACATGTCAGTCCTTTCATGCTTGGCTGTTGCCGATTTGTTTCCTGCTGGTGGCTGCTTTGGGGCGGGTGTCGTGTCCTGCACAGCAGCTGCTTGGGAAAGGAAAAATGCTCAGTATTTTTTGCTGGGAACAGGGATCCCAATCTTACTTGGAAGGAGCTCTCCTCTCATATCACCTCTGTTCTTTGAGTCATCACAGCAGTAACTGATGGAGCATCTCAGAGGTGCTTTGCAGATGCTGGTAACTCCCTTCCACAATGGCCCTTGCTGAGGATTCAGAGCATTTTTTCTCGGGATGACCCCATGGCTCCTTCAAAACATCTCCTCCCACGCTGCAAACTGGTTGAACATTGCTGGGTCCCTGCTTTGATGTGTTTCCTGTCAAATGACAAATAATGGATGAAACTGGTGTTCTCCAGTCTGTAAAATATTCTCTGTCCTTGTGCTCACTCCAGAGATCCCATTTCATGTGGCCAGTGGAGCAAATCTGTTATTTGTCGGAGAAAGGGATGCAGCAGGACCCACCTAACCAAATCTTGGTGTTTCTTTTTTTCCTTATCAGGATTTTGTGAACCATTTCCATGTCCTTCTGCCGCAAGGAGTCAGCCCATCTAAGCACAATATCCATGATTTCTTCCGGAAGATAAAACTCGATCCAGACAATTACCAAGTTGGAAGAACAATGGTAAATGTTCACCCTCAGCTCAGCCTTTAAGAGATGCAGATATAACATTTGCCTGCATTTCTCTGTGATAAATTATCATCTTTATATATGGTTCTGTTACTGCAGATATTTTTCCTCTGTTTGCCAGAAGCCAATGGCCTAAATGAAACTTTGGATGTTATTAACATAAAATAATAAGGAATAATATTGTTTGGTGTTGCTGATTGTAATGAGGCAGCCTCCAAAAACTCTATCTGTGTGTAGACACAGCTCGATTCAATGGTTGTCATCCCTTCTCTGTGGTGACCAGTGACAGAACCTGAGTGAATGTCCTGAAGTTGTGTCAGGGGGGGTTTAGGTTGGATATTAGGAGAAGGTTCTTGCCCCAGAGGGTGGTCAGGCACTGAACAGGCTCCCTAGGGCTGTGGGCACAGCACCAAGGCTGCCAGAGCTGAAGGAGCATTTGGATGATCCTCTAGGGCACAGGGTGTGACTGTTGGGGATGGGCCTGTGCAGGGCTGAGGGCTGGACTTGATGATCCTTGTGGGTCCCTTCCAACTCAGCATATTCTGGGATTCTATGATTTTGCCTCCCCTGATAGGAAAACAGAGACTCTGTGATTCAGAGCTTGGACAGTCACAGGCTGCCAATGAAACTGCAGAAACCCGTTAGAAGTGGCTTCATAAAAATCAGCTCCCAACTTTCCCTGGGGCATCCAGGACACAGAAACCAGGAGGATTAAATCACTTGGCTTGTGGGCTGGGAAGCTTTCTGTGCTAGTGTGTCTTTTGGGTTTGCTTTGGCCAGGTTTTCATGAAGGAGCGGGAGCGGCAGCTTCTGCAGGACCTGCTGCACCAGGAGGTGCTGCGGCGGATCACGCTCCTGCAGCGCTGGTTCCGCAGCCTCATCTGCAGGAGGCAGTTCCTGAGCCTACGGAATGCAGCCATCACCATACAGGTGGGTCATGGTGCTGGGTTCCATGGCAAGTTAAAACCCCCGAATCCTACAGATGGAGCCGATGGGTAAAACCAGGTCCCCTCTCCGAGGAAGGAGCTTCTCATCAGGATTTGACTCCTAGTGCCACAATAAGTTGGGAATGGGGAGACAGAGCTGGAAGGGTTGCATGAAGGCAGGTCCCCACACAACATTGAATCTGAGTCAGCAGTGCCCTGGCAGCCAGGAGGGCCAGCTGTGCCCGAGGGGGCATCAGGCCCAGCATCGGTGGCCAAGTGAGAAAGGGGATTGTCCTGCTCTGCTCTGACCTGGGGCAGCCTCACCTGGAATATTGTGGCAGTTTTGGGCACCCCAATCTAAGAAAGATATTGAGCTATTGGAGAGTGTCCAAAGGAGGGCAGTGAAGATGGCGAAGGGCCTTGAGGGGAAGCGATGTGAGGACACTGATGGCACTTGGTCTGTTCGGGCTGGAGAGGAGGAGACTGAGGGGAGACTTCATTGCAGTTACAACTTCCTTGTGAGAGGAAGAGCAGGGGCAGACGCTGATCTCTTCTCAGTGGTGACCAGTGACAGGACCGAAGGGAATGGCCTGAAGTTGTGTCAGGGCAGGGTTAGGTTGGATCTCAGGAGAAGGTTCTTCCCCCAGAGGGTTGTTGGGCACTGAACAGGCTCCCCAGGGCTGTGGGCACAGCACCAAGGCTGCCAGAGCTCAAGGAGCATCTGGATGATCCTCTCAGGTACTGGTGTGACTGTTGGGGATGGTCCTGTGCAGGGCCAGGAGCTGGACTTGATGATCCTTGTGGGTCCCTTCGAACTCAGTATATTCTGGGATTCCGTGAACACCCGTTACAAGGAACCACCCACTGTATTTGCAGAGATTTTGGCGGAGCTACCAGAGCCGAAAACAAGGTGAACCATCGCCAGACCCTCTGCTCCTCGACAAAGCCGCCATCGTACTCCAGACCCACTGGCGTGGCTTCGTGGAGCGGCGGCGGTTCCTGCAGATGCAGTTTGCAGCCCATCTGATCCAGAGCTGCTGGCGGGAGCACCGCCGGCGCCGGCACACCGCGGCCACCAGCATCCAGGCAGCCTGGCGAGGCCACCGTGCCCGGCGGACGTACGCAGCCAGCAGGACCAAAGCCGTCTGCTTGCAGGCAGCGTGCCGGGGATATTTGGCACGGCAAAGGTATCGCCTCAATTAGACCAGAGTATGTTTTGTGGTGATGCTCACTGGGGAGGGAGGGAGTTGATGTGAATCAGGCACTGCGGTGACTTGCAGAGCCTGTGTCCCCTCCTGGCACCTGTGACCCTCTCCCGACCTGCGCCGGCCCTTCGCTCCATGCTTTCTAACAAAGGAGTTTATTTAGCTGCACATCCTGCCCTTGGAATAAGCAGAGCCTATTTCAGGTTGGAGCACGTAGGCAGTGCAAAGCCAAAGCCATAAATACTCATGAGGGTTTTTTTTTTTTCCCCTTGGCAGCAGCACCAGTTTAAGTAGCCTATTTTTAACTCAGATTGCCTCACCGATCTGGTTGCTGCGCTGGCTCACAAGGACAAGAGATACTGGAGGGGACGGGGTTTCCAGCCTTGGCTCCCTGGCCACAGGACAGGTCATGATTCCCTCTCTGAAGGTGCTGCCTGCAAAGTGTGAAGCACCTTGACCTAGCGTGGAAGATTTGGGAGCTGCAAAGAGCTCTTGGCACCGAGTGCAAGTACCTGCTGGTTGTTCCAGAGGCAACCCAGGCAGGATGGCAAAGATGGAGAAGTCAAGGGGGTGCGATGGGTTAAACTTTTGTGGCTCCGACAGCTTACGAAGGAGCTAGACCAGGGATGGAGGCTGGAGCTGCTGCTGTGGGCACGAGGGGAGCTTCCAGGTGCGTTGGGGCAGTCCTTGGGTACAGAGATGGCAGAAGAGAAGGGTGAAAACTGAGCATGCCCTCGCATTGCCTCACACCATATGTGCAAGGAGGGTTGTTAGAGGTGGTGATGGTGGTGGTGATGAGGTGCCAGTGGTGCAGTGCCTTGAAGGGTCATGAGTGGGCACAGGGGTGCAATATCTTGTTTTTCTGCTTTCTTACAGGTTTAGAGCTCTGAAAGAGCAGCGCTTAAAAGAGCTGCAGCTGGAGAACGGCCTGTCAGGGAGAGAAGAGGATGGACTGGAGGCAGATGATGTGTTGGAAATTAAGGGCTCTGACCCATCCAAGTGGGAGGACAGCTCGTTTGAAGAGCGAGTGAGAGCTATAGAGCAACATAAATCACTGATGGAGAATAATCAGGTGAACCACATGGACCCACTGGATGCTTCCCTGTACAAAAGGCACGAGAGAGCCAGCAGCCAGAGTGGGATGGACACTGAAGAAGAGGTCGTTGTGAGAGAGAGACCCAAGTCGCTGGAGGATCTCAACCAGAAAAAAGTGGTTCGTGCAAAGAGAGAAAGCCGGCGGATGCGTGAGCTGGAACAGGCAAAGTTTAGCTTGGAGCTGCTCAAGGTCCGCTCCACGGGCGGGCTGTCGCCCTCAGAAGAGCGACGCTGGTCCACTGAGCTTGTGTCTGAGGCACTTCATTCCCCTCAGGGAACCCCCGAGAGCGAGAGCTCTCAAGGGAGCTTTGAGCTGTTAAGCTGTGAAGATACCCCAAGTAATAAACTTGTTTCCTTAGTCTTAGACGAGCACGAAGTGCAGTCATTTTCCATGGACTCCCTGCCCAGCAGTCCCCAGGCTCTCTTGCAGGAGAAGGCCTTCTGTGCAGCAGATGGGAACAGCAATTTGCCTGGCTGCAGACAGATGCCTTCAGACCTGGAGCTGCCTGATAACCTCCCCGTGAAAGAGCAGGGGGCTGGTGACCCCCAGAATGTTCTAAAGGCGCACCCAAGAGAATCCCTCCTTTCCAGCAACCTCCCTACTTTCTATGTTCCGCCACAAGACAACATGAAGGTGAAGCTGATGGAGAATAACCTGAGGAATAAAGCAGTGGAAAGAGAGGAGAGGACAGTTACGTTCTCTGAGGTCAGGAAGGACTCTGAGCCAGGCCAGGGCAAAGCCTTGGGAGAGAAGGAAGAGGAGAAGCCCTCTATCAAGAGAGAAGAACGTGGGACAGTGACAGCAACACAGGCCCTTTCTCCAGACTCTGTCATCAAGAGACTAGAAAAGCTGAATGTGGAGAAGGAGGAACGGCAGAAGCAGCTTCAGCTGCAAAACGAGAGGGAGATGATGGAGCAGATCCGTCAGCAGAAGGAAATTCTGGAGAGACAACGCAAAGCCTTTGAGCAGCAAGGGAGGGTGGAGGCTTTGCAGAGGACTGAGCAGAGCAGAATGAAGGACCCCTCCCTCAAACCAACCAAAAAACTGGACAACCGGCCACAGTCAGTCCTCATCCTGCACCCCCAGAGCAGAGGGGAGCACAGCCCCACCCCCGGCGTGACTCCAACCTCTACGGTGGACATCAAAGGCCTCACCGTTGGGACCAGGGGGAGCTCTCCAGCCCACAGTGCCCCCAAAGACCGGCCTGTCAGCATGTTCATAGAGCGCAGAGAAGGCCTGGAACCCCGAAGCCATTCCAAACCAGCTCTGGACCCCAGGGACCACCCAGGCAGCCACTTCTCAAGGACAGAGCGCCTCCGGCAACCTCGGCTGCCCAACCAGGCCACTGAGGAGACGAGGTCAAGCCCCATGTTCTTCACACCAAAAGACAATCCCTTCGGCCTCCAGTGAGTAAAAAGAGAGTGGGCTTTCTCCTGGGCTTTCCCCATAGGCTTTTTTTTCTGTCAGGGACTTTTTTTCTACAAATGGTCCAGAACTTTGTTTCTGGAGATTGTACAAAACCTGTAGTGAAACAAAGACGGGTTTGAGTTTAGCTCAGTTGATTAGAGCATAGTGCTAATAATGCCAAGGTTGGGGAGTTGATCCCTGTGGGGACCACTGACTTAAGAGTTGGACTCGATGATCCTTGTGGGTCCTTTCCAACTCAGGATATTTGGTGATTCTTGATCTTCTAGCAACAGGCAGGCAAAGGTCAGAGGAAAGGGGAAAAGAGCTGGAAATACAATTTCTCAGTCTCTTATGGCATTATGTAAGCCAGGGAAGATAATTATGGACATCAGCAGGAGAAGGGAGTCAATAAAGAGGCCCAATACTCTTCCCTTTGCCCTGGATAAAGGGTGAGAGGGGTTCATTTCTCAAGGTAAAAAATGATGAAAAAATTCTTAGGATTTTTGAGTGGTCAGAGTAGCAATAACTCAATGAGGCAAAAAATGTCAGGGTTTTCCTGATTTCCCATATAATTAACACATCCAGCAAAGCCATTTGGACCATCTGACCATTGCAGATTAAAATCCAGCAACTCTCTGGAGAGAGTTTGGGATGCAAATGCGCTTTTGGGAATGTGTGGCTCACACATGTAGTTAATTACACGTGTAATGGGCTTAACAGTCGCTCAGCTCCGTCGCGTTGCTTAACAGTGAGCTACTCCAGCACGGGATCTGGAGACTGGAGCAAGACCTTGGGGCAACATTTGGTCCCACTCTGTTGTGTTGCTTAAGGTGCCTTGCCTAATTTTGGGGTGGTTTTGGCCATTTAGCTCAAAAAAAATAAAGCTTCCCCTCCCCCCCAAATCCTGCTGCACCCTTTCCAAGGCCAAAGCTCCCAGTTAATAACTGGTGGGAACTCAAGGTACCTCCAAGCGTAGTGGTCTTATGGTTTCTGTGCTGATGCTCTGGCAGAAGATTCCTGTTTAAAATTTCTTTTCCGGGTTCACGCGCAGAACAAGCAACAGGAAAAAAAATTCCTGCGTTTTACTTTTTATTCTGCGACAGAACCATCACATTTGAGAATCCCAAAGTGCAAAGGTGTCACCCATAACCACCTTGATGGATAAAGGTGACAGGCAGAAAGTTGTAACTTCTCGTACTTTGGTATTAACTCAAATCCTGAAGAATTCCAAGCAATTCCAAACCCCCATGACCTCAGACTTGCAATTTGGTCTTGACTGCTTGGGCTGGGCACTTGTGGAAAGGCTTTTGGGAGGAGATGGAACATCCCTGTTCTGTTGTGTCTCAGCAGAGAAGCAAACCATCAATGCCTTTCCAAGGGGGAGCTAGCACGGAAGCCGTTCAAAATGCCGGGGTCTGGCAGAGGAGAGGTGAGTTGGGACTTGTTTATTTTCTATTTTCATTGAAAAGGGGGAAAAATAACTTATTCTGCCAGTGTTCCCTCAAAAGCTTCAAAGAAGTGAACTCTGAAGCACAAGGCATAGGCAGGGAAGGGGGATATGACAGCACGGCAGCTTTCTCACCTTGTCTTAAAATAAAAAGCCCTGGAGGATTAATTTGTAGCAGCTCTGGATGAAAGGATCCCATGGTGCTGATGGCAAACACTGTCCAACGCCATCTTGTCTTGGTTTGGTTTAACATCCATTTGAGTAACACCCATGATTGTCCATTTCCACTGTCCTGTCCTGGTTTTTGTTTTTCCTGGTCCTTCGCTTTTCTCCCCCGGACATAATATCACATCCCCTCCGCAGGGCGCAGTGCCACTCAGAGATGTCTTAGGGCGACGTGAGTAGAATCTCCTTTTTGTTTTAAAACCCTTCTTCTCGTTTTGTTTTGTTTTATCCTCTGGTCAAGCAGGTTCCCAGACCGAGCCATAAAAAGAAAGCCCGCATGGCGCGGACGCGCTCCGATTTCTTGACTAGAGGTACTTTTGCTGATGGGGAGGGGGACACGGAGGAAGATGATTACGATGGCAGTTTTGAGTTCCTTCTCTCCTCTGAGCAACCTCCTGACCCCGAGGCGGTGCCTGCGGCCCGGCTGGGGCAGGCCTGGTACAGTGACTCCGAAATGGTAATTTCTCCAATGTGGTGGGGGAGATGAAACCCAGAGAACAAGTGGAGCTGCGGGAGCCTCTCTTTGCTAACCTTAGCTGCACTGATCCCTCCACTGCTTCTTTTCCCACTCCCAAGGATGCTGTAGATGGGTAAACACAGCAGAAACAGAGGCAAAATCATAGAATCAAAGAATAGCATGGGTTGGAAGGGACTTTTAAGCCCATGTCGTTCCAACCCCCTGCTGTGGGCAAAGACACCTTCCACTAGACCAGGGTGCTCAGAGCTCTATCCAAGCTGTATTACTTGGCCCTGGGGATGTTTTCTGGCTTGATTCGATATCCATCACATTTTCCACAGGTTTTCTGGAGCATTACAATTTGTATTGCACAGCTACCTGTTTCTGGGGGCTATAACCTCAATAGCAAAGTTCCCCTTGGAACCTTTTGATTTAAAAATGGTCTACACACATCTATAGAACAAATGAAAGTAAATATCGCCCAAAAAGCAGCAGACAACAAAGACAATTACATAAATCCTGAACCCCCTTTTACTTTGGATTTTTTATCCAATGATTATTCAGTCCTCAATTATTGGAGTGATGCTGACACACAGTGTCTTAGAGAAAGCAAAACCAAGGAGCGTGGGCAACAAAAATAGAGTGAGGATGAAACAGAGGGTTTAAAACAAAACCAAACAACCTGAGTGTTTTTTTCAAGCACAGTGACTGTTGTCCCTTGGCAGGTCCTACATGAGCCTGTGCTGTGGAGCATTTGCATCTCAGGCTTAATCCCCAACCCGCATAAGCTGCTTTTGGAAAATCACAAACCGAGAGGTTCAGGAGTAGAAGAGGCCAACAGCCTGCAACCCACTCAGGGTTTTGTTTTCCTGAAGTGCTGGAGATGTTCCCATAGAAGTGTGGATAAACACCAGGAATAATCTCCTGCTGTGAGAGCTCAGGGGGAGCGTTGGGTAGAGCTGCCTTGTTCCTCTGCTGCAGCTGCTCCGGCAAACATCCCATGCAATCCTAAAATCTGCTTTTCCAAGAAAGGCAGGTGGCCAAGGGTGGCTTTTCATGACTTTTCTTTCAGGAGTTTTTATTATAAAGGTTAAGTTTTCCCAGGATAATTTCCTTGCTGGAGGAGGGCAGAGATTTGCAAATTCTGTGGGTTTTTTTATATATTTCCAGGAGTATATATATATATATTATATATTTGAGACAGGAGTACTCAAAACATGACTGAAAGGTGCAGGTCTATGAACTGAGATTGCTTGGCTGCATCTTTGTACATCTTCCTGCTCGTGGATTGGGAAAAGGAGGATTTTATGTAGTAAAATATATTTTTTTACATAGAATCACAGAATCATTTAGGTTGGAAAAGACCTCTGAGATCATTGAATCTAAATATTAACCCAGCACCAAACCATGTCCCCAGGTGCCATAGCCCAGCAAGGGCAGTGCTGTCCCCAGAGTACTGTGCTGTGCTCCTGGAGCTACCCACATACAAAGGGGAATTTTAGCTGTAGGAGTCATTCCCACTGGGATGCAGAAGGTGCTGGGCTGGCGCTTGGCAAGCTCCATCCTTGGGAGCATCCTGGCTCGTGTGCACTCTTCGGAAGTGCTCCTTGGGACTCTGCTCACCTGGTTTAACAGCTCTCACCGCATGCGAGTAGTAGTAGGTGCCAACTCTCTCTTGTCTCTCCTGTGTCCCTCTTCTCCACTGCTCTCCATCTCTGGCTCTAACTGGTGGGCAGCACTTTCCCCCCTCGTGTGGTTCAGTTCTGCTTTGTAGCCAGTGCTGCCCGTGCAGTCGTGTGCTCCGCGCTCCCCTCCGTCTGTGTGTCCTGACAACGTGTCCAGTGTTTCCATCTGTCTTCTGTATTGCAGGTTTGGGACCAGCCCTTGACCTTGTGGCTTTTCTGGGTCAGGATCATCACAAGTAGCAAAATTTAGGGACTGTTTATCTGTATTTATCAGCAGAGCCCAGTGGGGTGTTGCAGGTGGTGGGGCAGCCTGTGATAACAGCAACACTGGGGCATGTTGGGTTGGGTACAAACTCAAGGAGGTCGATGTCTGTGCAGACACATCCGTTGTGTCTTGTGATGGTCACATGAAGACAACTCAGGCTGCCGTGTGCGGGCCCATTCCTGTGGGAATCAATAGCTCCTTCAGACAGCTCCTGCCCTCAGCTATGACTTTCCAAAAAAGCCTCTTTGATGTCCTGCTCAGTGGCCGAGAGCTGCTGGAGGATGAAAGAGAGATCGCGTGCGACCTCGTGAAGCTGAGCATGTGATGGCTCACCAGCTGCACTGGCCTGAACTGCCTGTTTTGCCCATTTTTTTCTTGGCCATCAAGTCACTGATTGTGAGTCCCAGGTGGTGAGTAGAGTTCCACTGGAAACCGATGCTCCTGACCCACATCTGGGGTATCCCAGAGCAGCAAACACCAAGAACATCTGCAGCCAGAGCTGAAAGCCAAGGTGCACCAGTACATGAGGTGGCTGCTGCAGGTCCAGTTGATTCCAAGGTGCCTTTAAGGCTGAGGGGCTTCCTGATGACCAAAATTCAAAGGTTGCTCCGGTTTTTTGGCTGGTGAATAGCTGATGATTAACCTGCCTTGGGGTGAGACACATCTGAGTGGAAGGAGCAGCTCCTGGCTATGTTCAGCACGTATCTACACCTTTTGTGTTTGGCACCTAAGCCTGGAGAGCTTTCCTGCAGCAGATAAATGGAAAGCCTTGGCCAGAGGAACCACACCAGAAATACCCTCTGAAAACATCCTCCTTTGGCAGAGGCTCTCAGAGAGAGGGGCCTGGATAACAAACTGCTCACTTTGCTCCACCCTCCACACTGAAGCCATGAATTGCTAAACATCAGTCCAAGTATCTGTCACCACTTGATCCCAAGCACAGCTGAAGAGCCAGCAAGGAAAGAAGATCTCTTGTCCTAAGCCATCCAAAGGGATCACTGAGCTTCAGGAAGCTCTTCCATGCCACCAGGGTGGGTCACTTGGCCACAGTTACCTCAGGGATGGGCAAAACACAGGTTGCTTTTTCAGAGGGAAAGTATTTGGTCCCCTCTTCATCCAGGAGTCAACTCCAGACCCCCAGTTATTGCCGTTTGCCCTCCTGATGCTTTTAGTGTTCCCCAGCTGGGGATTTTCTTGTGCAGAGGCTCATCTTGACATCTGAGAAGGTTTCCCATCCAAGCAAGGACCTTCTCTCTGGCAAAGTCTCTCAACCAGAAGGATCTCACACCAAAAATGCATTTTAGTCCTAATTTTCTAAAGCTGGAAATTCAAAAGGTTGAAATTACTCAAGAGCAAAACTGTATTGTGGGGGTAAATATTTTAATAGATAATTTTTAAAACAAGTAGTAAGTTTGGGCTGGATGGAGATCACTTTTATGGGGTTTGAGTTGGTGTTTTTTCCAGTGTCCATCCCTAATTTATGTGTGATCATCACCTAAATGTAGGACTGACAGGAACAAAAATGCCTTTATTGGTTTAGGCAGTTTCTGACTTCCCAGTGATTATTTTGCCTTATGTGCTGCCATCTCCTGGCTCGCAGAAAGGTTAGTCCAAGGGGGGAAAATAGAACATTTAAGAGAAGTAAATATGGTAAATGCGACTCCCCTGCAGCCCATTTTTTATAAAACTCTATTTAAAATATTTTTAATAGAAGAAAAATGCCTTAAAGCACAGTGACTTCAGCTGAAACATTGAGGTGATGGGAAAACTAAGGAGATATTTGACCATCATCTCCCAAATCCATCCATACAACCTGATTCCCTCCTTTCCTCATGCTGCAAGTCTCTCCTCCAGGAGTACAGTTCCGAAATCACAGCTGCAATTGAAAAATAGAACAAAAATTGATGTATTTTTTAAATATGACGAGACTTTTTCTGGGCTACTTCATGGGATCCTGTTAGGTTGAATTATTGCAAATTCATTCTACCCTTAAAAAATGATCCGAGGGCATTTTAAGTGGTCACAAAAGTGAAGATATTTTCTATTACATATGAAAAAATTCATAATTTAAAGGGTTAATTTTGACGTGTCCTTGGCACAAAGACTTTGGTCTTCTTTTTCTGTAAAGTACTCAACAAGAGCTGGAAGCTCTGCTGGGACAAATCCAGCTGGTTGAAGGTTCCTTTGAGGCTGGGAACACCACAAATCACTTCATCGTGGCTTAACATGACCCTTCTGGGATGGAGAGCTGGGATGTCCAGATTAAGATGATGGAGCAGTTGTGCAGGCTGAGCAATAACGACCCATGGCTTGGTGCAAACTGATTTTCATCACTGATTGCTCAAGGAGAAAGAAGGTTGGACCTCGATGTAGAGTTGGAGCAAGGGAAACACCTGTTTTTTTTAGGACTCATCAAACTATTTCTTTAGTGGCAGCTGGTTCACCAGGACTGTAGGTTTTCACCTGTGGGCAAATAGAAATAAAGGTGTAACAGGTGAAATATCTAGTTTTTGCTGGGGAAAGAAGTCATCCCAAGAACTGTCTTGTTTCTAAAGGCTTCATGCTTGGAATCATTACAGACGGCGCAGCGATTCACCTCTGGGGAAGGCCAGACCAAACTGCACAAAACCATGTCCCAGGGGGAGATCGGGAAGCTGGCGGCCGCCCAGAAGAGCCTCACTCCAGATGGGAGGTAGGAAACGTGGCTGGAGATGGCAAATAAGTCCATCCCGTGTCCTTCCTGTTTGCCATGACCTTGTCAAACCATCCAGGCTCCTCCGGAGCTCCACCTGCCAAAGCCAGCCCGAATTACTCATCCCACCTTTTCCCCCAGGACCATGGACGTGCCCAATTAAAAGAGGTGTCAGGCTCACATCACAATTAAGTTTCAGTGACATGGTCCAGATGTCCCATCCCAAACCACCCAGTTGCACACATGACACTGAAGTTTCTTGTCTTTGCTAAGGACAAGTAGCCAGGTTTCCCTGGTAGAAGTCATGTGGATTTAACTCCTCCTCAAACACCAGGAAGGTCCAGGAGATTGGGGTTGTTTTGGGTAGAAGGACATTTTCCTAGTTAAGGCAGTTCCTCTTTCCACGACTTATTTGCAGGCCCCAGCGAGCCAAGATGAGGTTCTGGGTGAAGGGAAAGCAGGGGGAAAAGAAGACCCCCCGGGAGAAGCTCGCTACCCAGTCAGAGCTGCTGGAGCTGCTGGAGCAGGAAGCCCCTGGCAGGGAGGTGTTTCCTGGCTTGCAGCTTGGAGAAGGTAAGTGGTGGCAGAACACGGTGTCAGTGTTGGAAGGAGCAGGGAAACTGTGTTGGGAAATGGCCATGCTGGTTCACGTCTCAATTCATGGATGGCAAGTAGGTTAAAGGGTGGGATCCATAACGGATCTCGAGGAATTCCATGTCACTAATCCTCCTGCCCACCATCTGGACATGGACAGATGTTTCCTCTCTGCAGGGAGGAAATAACCAAAGGAGAAGTGACATTTAATCTTCCTGGGAGTACCACCCAGGGCTGTTCTCCTCCGCAGGTTTATTGCGATGCCCGTCTCCCTGGTTTAGTGGCACAATTATTTTTCATCTGCTCAATCTCTTTCTTTCCCTGTTCTCATTTATCACCTGTAGAGTTGGGTCCGCACCACCTGACCCCCCCGCGGAGTCCGGAGCTGTCCGGGATCTACCGGCGGGAGTTTAAGGAGAACAAGGAACCCTCTCCCAAAGTGAAACGCAAGCGCAGTGTCAAGATCAGCAACGTGGCCCTGGAGCCTGTGCAGTGGCAGAACGACTCCCTGCAGATCATAACCAGTGCTGGCGACCTGAAGAGCATGGATGAGTTCCTCCTGAAAAAGGTAACTCCTGTCCCATACCAGCACAGAGCTCCAAGAGCAAACAGAGGCAAGAAAGTCCATATTATCCAAGGGGCAGCTGTAACAGTGCTAATAATTCATCTAAGGGTGCTTGGGAGAAGTTTCTGGTTTGCACGCAGGAGAAACCACCTTGTAGTCGTGATTAGCATCGTCTGCCCGTGGTGGAGCAGCTGCTCATTGGTGCTGCTTCACCTCACGTGGAGCTCTGCTCACGATGAGCTCTGCTCATCCCTCCAGCAAAAGGGATGTGGGTGCACAAACCCCTTTGTTTTCCCAGATGAATGAACTGGACAACGAGGACAGCAAGAAGGACACACTGGTGGATGTTGTGTTCAAGAAAGCACTGAAGGAATTCCGACAGAACATCTTCAGCTTTTACTCCTCAGCACTGGCGGTAAGTGACTGGATGGTGAGTGAGAACTTCCAGGAAAAACGGGGTGCTCTTGGTAGTCCTGGTGGTACAGATTGTTGCCAAGCCTTCCATTCCTGGTCTGCTTATCCTAAAGGATGGATGTGCTTCCTCTGTATTCAGTCCTGTGTAACTCTCCCTCCTTAGCCAGCTCTCAGGGTACATTGAGTGTAGATTCCTGATCCTTGTTACAGCTTTACTCCCAGTCAAAGGGGAAATGACAGAAAGTCAATAAACTCCAATTTGCCACCCAAAGTGCCTGGAAACTCTGTGTTCCCTTTGTGAATGGTGGAGATGTCTGATCCTTTTTTCATTCTCTTAATCATACTTGGGCTTTCCTCAAGCAGCTGGAAGTCAGTGAGGCTGAAATAGTTGTCCAGAGCAGAAAAGGCTCCATAAAAATCCGGGCTGTATAAAAATCACTTTTTTTTTTTGCTTCTGTTTCCTTAAAAGATGGATGATGGGAAAAGCATCCGCTACAAGGACCTCTACGCCTTATTTGAGCAGATTCTGGAGAAGACCATGAGGCTTGAGCAGAGGGACTGGAGTGAGTCTCCAGTTAAAGTCTGGGTCAATACCTTCAAAGTCTTCCTGGATGAATATATGATGGAGTACAAACCCCTGGATTACACTGCAGGGAAGGTACTCAGTGCTTTTCTTAAATCCCTTGAAGATTTGGGAACTGTCTTTCCATGGAGTTGTGCTCTCTGTAGGCACGTGGGAACCCCTGTTTTCTTCTCTGCCTTAAGCTGAGCTGGACAGTGTAAGCCAGCATTGAGTGATTTGTTGGTTATGTGTCACTGGGCTCAGCAAAGCCCAGTTCACATCTGGGCTGAGCTGGGCCTTGGCAGTGCCAACATGTAGATGTTGTCTCCAGGGCAAAGTTCCAACCAGCAGTGGATGGTTGGAAAGGCAGCTCCTGGTACTTCTTTAGTTTGGGGGCTTTAGTTCAACCTTTGAGGGACAGTGAAAGAGATAAAGCTTCCCTGGTCTCCTGACCACTTCCCAAGTGACCACACATGTCACCATGGGTTGGGTTGCAGGAGAAGGGGAGGTGGGCAATGGCTGAGCTCAAGTTTAGGTGCAGTTTTCAGAGCAGTCAGAGCCTGTAGTATTTCACAGACTTGATCTCCTCCCTTTCTGCTCTGTATCATCTGTAAGGACACCCACAGGATCTCAGGCTGGGCTTGGAAGATGATGTTTATTGTACAAATATCCCATCTTCTGGCCCTTCTGCTCTGAGTCCTCTCCACGCAGATTTTCTTCAAAGCAGTCTGGGCATCGTGTTCTCCTTGGGTCTCTTACAGGAGAGCTTTAAGTCACTGCTGCTGGATACAGAGCTGGAGCAGCAGCTACGCTCGGCTCTGAGCTGAAGATGGGGACAGTTGTCCAGGAAAATTCCAAAAATGGGGTGATCCATACAAGAGTTTTCTAGAGTGACTCTCTTGGGGCTGCAGGTGCACTGGAGGGTGGGGCTCCAAGCACTGTTGGATATGAGCCCTCTGTCCTCTTTCCCTAGGGGAATTGCCCCTAAATACACTTAAACCTCTTTCTCGTACCAGGTGCCAAAAACGGAACGGAAAAAGAGAAGGAAAAAGGAAGCGGATGTGGTGAGTTGACCCCTCTGTGCCTGTGCATTAAAAAATTAATGTCCTTAGGGCCAGAATGACAAGACCTTCTCATGGCACGTCCAGTGGTGAGATCTGAACATCAGCCATGGAAGGATGTACTGGAAAGATGAATGAGGTGCATTTGGTTTGCTTGATCAAGGATGGATGTGGGCTGTTTCTCTGAAAACACATCCCACATCAGCCAAGACATAAATGTCATGTCAAGGATTATTACAGAAGAGCTGAGAGCGAAACAAAGTGTTGTTCTGGGTTTCTGCATAAATTTATAGTATGTTTTGCATCTCTAATATCATGAATGGATGACATTGCAGCTCCTGGTCTCCTAAAGGATATGATAGTGCTGGGAAGGATGCAGGGGCAGAGCCGAAAAAATGGGCCATGGATTCATAGAAGACCTTCTTAACATGGAGAAGTTGACCAGCCACCCTCAGTCAAACACTTTCTAACCTGCTTCCATGAGGGTTCAGTTCCCGCACAGGCTGGATGTTGGCTTGGGTTGTCTGTGGGATATTGGGCTGAAAAGGAATCAAAAATGGCAAATAAAAGCAAATACCAGCTCAAAGTTGGAGAGCTGACTGTGTCCACCTCCCCGTTTTGCAGCAGACTGAGCATCCAGCTCCTTTTCTCACCACCCAACCTTTGTCCTTGCAGGTGGAAGAGCACAATGGTCACATTTTCAAGGCAACCCAGTACAGCATCCCCACATACTGTGAATATTGTTCCTCCTTGATCTGGATCATGGACAGGGCTTCTGTTTGTAAATGTAAGCACCCCTTCTTTGGTCCTTCTTATGTGCTCGTATCACAGGGATGAGTTTTGGGATTTGCAATCCCACTCTCAGTTAATTTGGGGGGTTTTTTCCCATCTGAAGTGCTTTTGGGACAGTTCTAAAGGGTTTCTGAAGTCAGCTAATGAGTCCGTCCCAGCAGTCCTTCACGGCACAGTTAATTTTGTGCTTTGTGTTACACATCTTACCCCATCAGGTCATGTGGTCACCTGATATAAGTGTCACAGTCAGAAGGACGGGAGAGTCGGGTATGGAAATGGGTCCTCGGGATGCCTGTGGGGATCCTGACCATGGCAAACCCATTTGGCTTCTCCTGTTTGACCTCCAGGCGCATGAATTTTTGGGGAGAGCAAGAAAATGGAGGAGAGACAACAGGAAAGGTTGATCCACTGCTTTGGTTTTTCTAACCTTTCTGTGACTGGGCTGGAAGCATCAGCCTTAGGGTGGTTCAGGCCCAGTGCAGGAAGAACACAGATCAGGTGCAATTTCCAACCTCTTTGGGGGCATCCATGTCTAATACCTCAGAGTGACTCATGGATTATCTTCCAAGTGGATCTGTCAGGGAGGGGTTTAAGGTTTCAGGAACTTAAATATGGGGCCTTTCATTTTAAAGCTTCATTATTTTAGTTTGAGTGATCTAATATAGACATGGCCCCTGGAAACTGCAAATTCAATGTGCTTTTGACCTGCTAGTCCTGAGAAGAGCTACTTCATCCATGTGAATTCATATTTTTCCACTGATGCAACTTTTGGGATGATTAAATACCCCTCTTCTCCCTTGCAGTGTGTAAATATGCTTGTCACAAGAAGTGCTGTCTTAAAACCACGACCAAGTGCTCCAAAAAGGTAAAAGACTCTTTTCTTTCACTAAATACCTTCCAGATGGTGATCCCTAGTTTGTATAAAAATCGTTGGAGGCACAGAACTTGGATCTAATGGTGGCAATAACCCTTCTTTGAGCAGAAGCTCAGACCAGAGATCCCTGGAGGTGTCTCCAAGCAGTGTTTGGATGTATTTTGGGAATTACGCAGTGATGAGTCACTGTAGATCTGCCCAGTCATGCAGGAGACGTTGCAGTGTCGTTCCCTGCCTTGGAACCACACCAAATAATAGGAATTTGCCTCATTTTATAACTTTTAAGGATTTGGAAATGGAGGGTTATTCTTGGAAACATGGGTTGTCCTTCACCCTGCTGGTCCCTGCTCAGGTCATGGCATGGTCCCCTGGCCTGAGCCAGGAAGGGGAGCAGAGGATGTTCAGTCACTCCCTGTTCCCCTTAGAGGGAATTAAATATTGTTTCCCAGATTCAAGGGTATGGAGAACAGGGAATGAACGCAGCAGGTTGTCCTGGCTAATGATGAATCATCAAGATTTGGTGGGTTTTCTTTTCAATCACTTATTTTCTGCCAAAAAGGAGGACAACAGAGGCAGGAGAATAATGTGTACAAGGCTTTGTCAGCTCCCTGGGAGACTTCTTGGAGGAGAACAACCTCCATAAATACACAGCCCCCAGAAAGCTGCAGGAGTACATTTTTCCCAAGAAATAATCTGAATATATACATTGAAGATATATATATATATATATATGAATATATTTGTATTTTGAATACATAGAGTATTTTTACCACACTGTTTCCCTTTCTGGAGTATTTTTGCAAGAGCTGGGAACACCTCTGGTGAGTTTCTGCTCTAAAATCTGGGAATTTCAATGAGAATTTTTTTCAGAGGAGCCCAGAGATTCTTGGAGCTTTCTCCTTTCTTGGGGTTTCTCTGCACAAGAAAGTTTTTGTGCTGCACCCATGGAAGAGAGTTCACCATGTCTCCAACTTGGGCAGCTGGAAGTTCTTCTCTAGGAAGGTTCCAGCTTCTCTGTGCTTGGTGGATTATGTTTTTAGGGTTGTTTTCAGCAATGGGGAGCTCCAAACCATCAATTATAAGAAAGAATGAAACAGTATGGGGACCTTACACACATCTTCTCATGAGGTTGACAGGACGGATGAAAGGATGGCATCGAGTGGGAAAAATAAAAATGCAGGAGGGATTGTCAGGGGAGCTGGGACCTGGGTCATGGGCACCACCATTTTGCCAATGACTGGCTTGCACCTCACCTTTCCTTTGCTAGGGCTGAGAATTTGTGTCAATATTGTATTGGGTCTTCTGACTTTTCCCACCCAGAATCTCCCATGCAGGAGGACTTTATTCACATTTGAATTTGCCAGGTATCAAGTCTCCAGTGAGTGTTTGCAGCCAGCAGAAAGAGTCCTTCCTGACAGATGGAGATGGGTTCTTTTGGCTCCTATTTTGGCATCTTGTTTGTTCACAGATATTTTATAATTGTCAATGCTGTGAGTTGATCTGAGAAGCCAAGATTCAGATTTACCTGTTCTGCTTCGTGCATCATCTTTGAAGGGTGAAATCATCCCTGGAGATGGTTCCAGAGGGGCAGGAGGTGGAGGAGGACCATGCCCAGCTGTGTTGGCTCTGCCAGCCTGAGGATATAACCACAGTGGGCTGGTTAAAGAAAGAAAACCCAAACTTTTTTGACTTCAGGTGCATGTCCAGAGACCAGTTTAGCGCTGCAAGACCTGTGTCCTGTCCTGTTCTCCAGCGCACAGGTTGCCTGGATCAGCTGAAGGAGTCTGGACAGCAGCTGGATCCAAGCACTGCACCAATCCTAGAAGGATTTAACCCCTTTTTGTCCTTTCCCTGTGCAGTACGACCCCGAGCTCTCTCCCCGGCAGTTCGGGGTGGAGCTCTCCCGCCTGACCAGCGAGGAGCGGGCGGTGCCGCTGCTGGTGGAGAAGCTCATCAACTACATCGAGATGCACGGGCTGTACACAGAGGGCATCTACAGGAAGTCAGGCTCCACCAACAAGATCAAGGAGCTGCGGCAAGGCCTCGATACAGGTAAAAGGAGGGGGAAGAACCTCATGGGGAGGAAAGTCTCTGCAGCAGCAAGGTTGGATGGAAGGAAGGACTGCAGGCTATGCAAGGGATGCTTTCACATCACCAGCCAAAACTCGAATCATCAACTCGTGCTTTTTTGGGTGCAGTCTATGAAAAAAGTCATTCTAATTGAGGGAAAATTCTGCCTTGCTTACACCATAGCTATCAATGCCAGCCAGGAAAGAAATCCTGGTCCCACCTGACATTATTCGTCCTGGAAAATGCATTTCTCTCCAGTTTTACCACATGGAGCTGAAATGAGGTGCTGGATTTCTTGCTGTTAAACACAGTGTGGTTTCGGGGTGGTACGTGTGCGTTTTCTATCATGGAGTAGCTTATCATGGAATGATTTGGGTAGGAAGGCCACTTTGTCCAACCCCTTGGCTTCACTAATGATTTATATTAATTGTTGCCTCTTGGTTTGTGACTTTTCCCTCCATTTGCTGCCAAACCCAGACATTGATAATGTGAATTTAGACGACTACAACATCCATGTCATCGCCAGCGTGTTCAAGCAGTGGCTCCGAGACCTGCCCAACCCTCTCATGACCTTCGAGCTCTACGAGGAGTTTCTGCGGGCGATGGGTGAGGAACCTCCTTCACCATCCCCTTCCCTTGGCGGGGGAGCCACTTTCAGTGTCCAACTTTTTGTTTACTCATTGGGCCCAAACCGGCTGGTTTTAACAAATTGTATTTACCTGGTTTCAAAGTCTGATTTTTGGTTACTTGGTCTCAATTTTGGTCTCAACTCTGGTGGCTTTCACATCAAATCACATTTCAGCAGATTTCAGCCCCAAAAGTTCTGTCTTTTGAGTAGTAAAATTAAATAAGCATTAAGAAGTATCGTTCTAAATAAGAGGAGGAAGTAGAAGCTGCCCCTAAATGGTGGTGCTTTCTCCACAGGCCTCCAGGAGAGGAAGGAGACAGTGCGGGGGGTGTACTCAGTCATCGACCAGCTCTCCCGCACCCACCTCAGCACCTTGGAGCGTCTCATCTTCCACCTGGTTAGGTACGTCGGGCCTGGGCAGCTTTAGGCAAGGAGAGGGAAGAGATGAGGCTGAAAGCAGGTGGGCAGGAGACAGAGAGGAGCTTTCAGGTCCGTCATGTCTGCCAGGAGGCGGCCCAGGAGCTCTTTTTCCAAGTGATGGCTGTCTATTGATGAGCTCGTGGTTCCTACAGGTCCCTGGTGCCTCCCACCACTGTAGGCCTCTCACCACAAGTTTTTGGGTTGTTTGCCTGCCTTGGAACCACCTGAGGCATCTTGAGATTTGGCTTTCTCCATCAATCAGAGCAAAGCAAGACTGCACCGTAGAAATGTCATCTCTGTTAATCCATGACCGTGTGGAAGAGGTGCTGTGGAGGTGCCTTCATCTCTGACTTCTCTCTTAATCCCTGTTTTTTTTAGGATTGCCCTCCAAGAAGAGACCAACCGCATGTCAGCCAATGCCTTGGCCATTGTCTTTGCTCCCTGTATCCTGCGCTGCCCTGACACGACGGACCCACTGCAGAGCGTCCAGGACATCAGCAAAACCACCACGTAAGAACGCGGTGCTGGACGACCCACCACTCACAGCTTGGTAGCCCTTAGGGTGGTCAAATGGCTCAAAAAGTGACAGCTTTAGCGTGGAAATGATAAACACCCAGAAAATGCATCTTCACAAAGATATTTCATATCCTCTCAATCCCCAAGAGGTTGTTAAATGGGGATTTTTAAGTGATGAAGGATCCCCAAGAGCAGGTCAACTTCTGCTCTCCTGCCTAGCCCATCTCAGCAGGAAAAGGTGGAGCTTGTGCTGATGTGGTTTTGTAGTTAATTTTTTGGCAAGCAGGTCTTGGTTCTGACTTAATTTTGGCTTTTTTATCAGAGGGGGTGAGTTGTTTGATCTGCAGCAATATTAATATTAATAAACTTATCTATTTGTGGCGTTTGCCATAATTGCAAAGGTTTTACAGAGAAAAAGCGAAGCACTTGCCCAAATTCAGTTTGGCTCATACTAAATAGATTTAAAAATAGATACTGGAGTCAATTATAATAATGTAAACCCTCCAGTAAAGGGCTGAGCTTCTGAAAGGGGTGGTTTTACCTTCAGGAAGTATTAAAATTGTTGAAGACCAGAATGTGCTTGGAGACTCAGCTGGCAGGAGCACTTGGCCTTCAACAACATTTTGTTGTAGCTTCTCCCTTGGGCTTTAGCTCCAGCACATCCTCTCATTTTATTATGAGGAAAGGATCATTTTTTTCCCCAAACACCCTCCAGACAGCATTAAAGTTGGCTCAGCTGAACAGCATCACTGCTGCAGCATCACTGCATGTAAGCAAGCTGTCTTCTCCAGGTGTGTATTCCCTTGGTCCCTCTTCCAGGGGGGGAAATTTCTCTGGTGGGATCCCTGGTGATTTTTAATTTCTGTAGTCTATGTTCCTCAATCCATCTGTAGCTGGTTATCAGTCTTTATAGGGGAATTTCCACTGCCCTCTGGCTTCCAGCTGGAGCTTTCTCCCTCTGCTTTTCTATGATGGCAGATCTTCAATAATCCTTTCCTTGTAATAAAATGAGAGGATGTGCTGGAGCCAAAGTCTAAGGGAAAAGCTACAAAGAAATCCTGTTGAAGGACAAGACAAGACAGCTCAGATCACATCACTTCCTCCTCCCATTTTGTCTTCTTTTGGGTGTTTTCCCCCCTTAGTTGTGTAGAATTGATCGTCATCGAGCAGATGAACAAATACAAGGCTCGTCTCAAGGACATCAACAGCCTGGAGTTCGCAGAGAACAAGGCCAAGAGCCGCCTCTCCTTGATCCGCAGATCCATGGTGAGATGCCAAAGCCCTCTCTGTCCCCTCCTGTCCTCTCCTTGCCCCTGAAGCCACTCTACCTTATCTTCTCCTGCTTATCCCAGCCTCCCAAACCCCTCGCAACCTCCCACACCATCTCCCCCAGGACAGGGACCCTCAGCCCCGTGGTAGCTCCTCACCTTTGCAGGGAGTCATACCAAAGCACAAGGAGGTAGGAGCAGTCCATGGAGACGGGGTCGCTCCAGCTCAGATGTTCCTGATCAGCGTTTCCACCTTCATTTGAGCTTGTTTGGTCCTGAGTCAAGCCTTTCATCCACTGGTTCGATGTGGCCCCATGGGAGACTTGGACCATCATTTTTCATGCTTAGTCGCATTATCTGAACCCAAAAGGAGCTTCCCAAAGGCTGCCCCTGCTCCTGCACTGCCTTTTTGGGAGCCTCGAACCCATCTCATTGAGCTTCCATGCTTCCCGGGGGGCCTGCAGATGCACGCTGAGCTTGGCTAGTTGGGCTGTGGGAGAGGGACGGAGTCGGCGCAGCGCTGCCGCCCCACGCTTGGGCTGAGCATCGAGCAGCCCCTCTGCTTGGGCCTGCCCACTGTGATCCTCAGGGACACTTTGCTTCTGCTGTTTGGGGATGGAATCCAAGCAGGGTCTGCCCAAGGTTGTGGAGCTGGTGCTGCAGAGCCGCCCCGCTCACCCCAGTGGACAAAAGAAAAAAAACCTGAAAAAGGAGCAAAGCGGGTTTTTGGAAGGGGCGACGGCATGTGCACTCTAACCTTCTGCTTTCCTTTTCATCTCCTCTCGAATGCAGAAGCCCGTACTAATTGCAGTTAGATTTATGAGCATAACCCGCAGTTCAATCCCGGTATGTATGACTGCAGCGCGCCCGCGTCCCTCCGTGTGTGTCACCGCCGCTCATTCCAGCTCTGTCCCACTGGCCATTGTCCGTGACGTTGCCGCCCGGGCCCGGGCGGGTGCTGCTCCTCAGGGCCTCTGTTTCTCCTGCAGGTGTCCCGGGCGCAGGAGTTGGGGACAGCCATGCTCGGCCATCCCTGCACGCAGCTCCTCAGAAAAACACTTCCCACCCCTCTTCCCTTCCTCCTTGCTTTATTTTCTATTTTATTTTCTTTTTCCATCCTGTGCTTCCCTCTTTTTTACTTTGCTTGATTCATCCCTTCCCTTCCTACCCCTATTTCTCCTCGCTCAGGATGCGTTTCAGCATCACGTTGCTTTCACAGTGCTGCTGTTTCTGGAGATGGGGGACAAAACCCCCAGCTCAGATGTCTCGGAGAGCACGAGGCATCCAAAGGTCTCCTCCACCTGCTTGGAGGAGGAGCACCACCACCTTGAACACAAGGTCAGGAAACCCAGGTTTGAATTGAGAGTGGTCCAACAACTCCTGTATTCCCCAACTCCATCCCAGTTTGACTTTGAGTTCCTAGTGAGACCACGATGGGTGAGAAGAGTGCCTGCAGGATTTTGGGAATGCTGGTGGAGCTGTTTCCCTCCCTACCAGGTTCAGCCCCCCCATCCTTCATCATCCGCAAGGGTCAGGAGACAGAGAAGAGCAAAACTCGAGCACTGCTCCCCTAATGCTGAGCACGGCATTTCACAGGGGCTTAAGTCCGTGAGCCAGTGGGATCTTTGGGATCTCAGGAGTTTTGGCTAATAGGATTCAGGGAGCTGTGCCTCAGCTCAGGAGCCCACGTGAAAGGTGTCGTCAGAGGAACACCGGGGCGCAGGAGAGGCTTTGCTGACGGTGAAGAATCTCTGAGATGTGGCATCAAAAGATGAAAGGGGTAAAATGGAAAGGAAAAAAGGGAGGCTCCTTTATCCTGAAAACCTGCTCTGGGCACATGGGTTATCAGGAAGAGCCGGGCATGCCGGAAATGCAGGGGAGGAAAGTTGTCTTGCAACGAGCCCAAGGAGGTGCAGGTTCACGCTGGGTGATGGTTGTCAGGGGAGGGCAGGAAGTCATGGACATCTCCAAGGTCCTGGTCACTTCAGGATCTGGAATTTAGAATATGAGATGTCTGGTCATAATCACAGTTAAAGCTGTTTAGTATCTGTTGTGTCCCTCATCTCCAAAAATCCACCTTTTTCTTCTGCTCTTTGGAGCAGATCTGTAGAGCTGGTCCTCAGAAGATTAAAACAGCTGCATATATAATATCCCTCCATATGTACCACCCCCATTTGAGTCCTTATTTTAATATTAAAAAAATCAGGTGGTTCTTCAGATCTTCATTAAATATCCCCATTTAACCATGGGCCCAAAAATCTGGATTTATGGCCTTATAACAGACCGCTAGAGGCAGTCCTGGTTTCTGGATCTCCTGTACATGAGATCAGAGCATGGACAACATGATTCTGAGTTTCTCTTTGCTGAAGGGGTCAGTGGAGACCCTTGTGATGCTCAGGAAATACCGAGGGTGGATGAGGGAAGGATATGAGACTTGATCTAAGGATAAAGCAGGAACCAGGTGCCCTGAAATCAAAGCCTTGGTGATGATGCTCCCACCCAAAACCAACACAACCACTATCAACCTTCCCCTCACATGGTCTGTGGGCTTTGTGGGAACCCACCCTGCCACCAGCTGGGCTTGCTCAGAAGTCCAAGTTGCACTTGGTCTGTCAGTGTCATCCTCACCACCACCATCTCTCACCACCTCCATCCTCAACCCCTCCAACGTGTTGAGTCCTGATACCTCTCCCAGGCTGAAGAGAGGTTTTGGAGGGTCTGGGGTGTGTCCACCGGCGGCGCACTGAGGACTGATGGCCAGGGCTGTCTTCTTTGCTCCTTGAGAGAGCAGTGTGGTTGGCACTTGAGTGTTTGCCAGATCACCTTGCTTGGTGGTGGTGACACTGGTGTCTCTCTTCAGGGCAAAGGACGTGTGCGGCGCGGCGCCTACCCCAGCCCAGCATCTCCTGTCACCGGGCGCTTGCCCTCGGTGACGGACGTCCCCGAGGAGACCATGAGCAGCGAGGAGGCCATGGAGATGGAGGTGACAGAGCAGCAGCAAGTGGCCATGCAGCAGGAGGAGAAGGTGCTGACCGAGCAGATTGAGAACCTGCAGAAGGAAAAGTGAGTCTGGCCAAGGGTTCAAGCCACTTCCCCAGCCTATGGGTGTTGCTTGGCATCATGGCTGGAGGGCTCCAGCCCTCCATGATCTCTTGCCCTGCACCCCTTTCTTCTCCTCCCCACCTTTTTGGTCCCGTTGGGTCAGTGGGACTGGGTTGGTTTTGGCAGGGAGGAGCTGACGTTCGAGATGCTGGCACTGGAGCCCCGCGCCTCCGACGACGAAACCCTCGAGTCCGAAGCCTCCATCGGCACCGCCGACAGCTCTGAAAATCTGAACTTTGACTCCGAAGGAGCCATCTCCGATCGCTCAGGTAAATCCAGGTGTCCTTGGGCTTATCATGGAATGGTTTGGGTTGGAAGGGACCATCAGAGGTCATCTTGTTTCACCCCCCTGCCATGGACAGGGACATCTTCCATCCATTCAGGTTTCTTAGATTTTTCTGTCACTTTGGGAAAGGTTATTTGGGGATTTTTAGTTCATTTAAAGCACGCAGTTTAAATGGGCGCAGAGAGGATGGTTAAGGGTTAAACCACGTGGCCCTGAGGAGTTGGGTGATGGCAGCCACGGTTTGGTGGGGAGGTGACCACTCCTCCAGTGCTGGTGATGCTGCCTCCAGTGAGATGCTGGGAACGTTGCCCTGGCTTCATGGCACGTGTCCCCAGCGAACAGCACCAAGATGCTGGGTAGTCTCAAGGTGTTAATCCTCCCATGGTCCTTCTGCCCCTCCAGAGAGAAGTGTAGCACTTATCTCCCTGCGCCCCACCAAGGCCGAGGGCCCGAGCCGGCTGCGAAGGCACCCCAGGATGCGGCTGGACCCCGTGGACCCGGCCGACGCCTCCATCTCCTCCTCCTCCTCGTCCCAGTCGTCCACCTCCTGCCTGCCCCACCTGCCCCGGAAGCGCTTCCAGATGTACTCCAAATCGCCTTTCTACCGAGCAGGGGGACATGGAGAGCCCCCTGAGAGCCGGGCGAGCCCCGAGGGCTCGGCGGGACCCCTCCGTTACCCCGAGGACCGGCCTCAGTTCACCACCCGTGGGACGTTCAACCCGGAGAAAGGCAAACAGAAACTGAAGAGCGTGAAAACTTCCCCCCCCAAAACCAAAGAGCCCCCAGATGGGGGGACGACAGGGGGACGCAAGAGGAATCCCGAGGCCGATTGTGCCGCCGCCCAACCCCTCGTCCTCCTGGGGAGCAACGAGTTCATGGTCTGAGATGCTTCACCCAGGGCCGCGTCACGTGCCAGGGCTTCCTCCCCGTCGGCAGCGCTCCCACAGCTTCCTGGTTAACACCAGGAGGATGAATTCTTAAGTAAAAAGGCCCGGGGGGGATGGTTTAACAGTGGCCTTAATGGTTTGGGGAGTTGAGACCTTTGGGCACGGGGGGGTGGACGGGGATGGAGGGGCACTGGCCGGCTCCTACGCCCTTCCCCTCAGAGCACCCACAGCTCGGAGCATCGCGCTGCCAAACTCTCGTGCCGAGTCACCTGTCGGTAGGAGAAAACCAAGCCTAAAAATCCCATGGGTAGGAGAAAGCCAAGCCTAAAAATCCCATGGGAAGGAGAAAACCAAGCCTAAATATCCCACGGGATCATCCTGAGCCAGCGCTGGCTCCGCTGCAGCCAAGCCCTCCGTGCTTTCACCACCTCATCCACGCCAACGCCGAGCGCATGGAAAAGCGTTAAAATCTGCCAAAAATCACCGTTTTCCTTCGGGTTTTGATTTTTTAACGTGACCTAACCACCTTTCCTCCTCTTTTTTTTTTTTTGGCGACCATCAGTATTAAAAATTAATAATAATAATAATAATAATAATAATAATAATAATACTCGAGGACTACTTGAAGCGATATTTGTTTATATGCCTGTTCCTGGAGTTGAGTGTAAATATATATATTTTTTATTTTTTTTTTTGTATTTTTCCCAGACAGAACTTTTTTTTTTTTTTTTTTCTTTTTTTTTTTAATTATTATTATTATTTTGGGCCGGGGAGGAGGGGAGCAATAGGCTGAGCCGTCCTTGGTGTCACCGCTGGTGTCACCAACTATCACTCAATAAAACAGTGAGTTTTGTTGTCAGCAAGAAATCCCTGGAGATGTAATTAGCCCATCATAGGACTAATTAATGTCACTAACTAACGACTTGGCTCTTAATCCCTCCCTTGTGTCATCAGCGTCACCCTCGGTGGCACCTGGAGAAGCTCCGGGTACTGGAAGACCTCTGGAAAGGCAAAATGAGGAGCCCTGAGGCGCTAATTAGATTAATTAGGGCTGAATCTGTCCTTCCAGGTGGGCTGGGCATCACATCTTTCCCAAAACACCATAAAAATTGTGAAAAGAGCAAAAAATGGAGTTTTCTGGAGTATTTGGTCTTTTCCCGGCATCTCTGGGCTCAGCTGAGCCCTTGGTCCCTCTCCCCCCTGCCCAAAGGGCCGTTTCTTTCCAGGGATGGTTTATTTATTGGGGTTGTTTTTTATCTGATATTTGAAATTCCACTTTCATTTTAATTTTATCTTTCTTTGTTTTCCACTGGGGGAAGGGACAGATGCCAGGGCCGCGGGAGCAGCGCCTGCCTCAGCGCCGCATCCGGGAGTGCAGCAACACCGACTCAGTCATTCCCCATCCAAGAGGGAAAACGAGATTTTCCCAGCCCTAGAGGGGGGAAAAGGGAGATTTGGGGCCCAACCCGGATGCACTGGGAAGGTGGATGTGCCCACAACAATGAAGGCTCCTGGAGAGCCGCCCCAAACTCACTGGGAGCTGGAATGAGCCAGAGAATCCAAGTGCTCGGGGCCAAACCAGCCATTTGGGAGCCTGTGGAGCTAAAAACCCTGGAATTGCCTTCTAAGAGATCCCTGGGAGGCTCCAGCTCATCCGCAGGTTTCTCATCCCAGAGGGATGAGAGCAGGGAAGGCAGATCTGCCTTGGGTAAATATATATATATATATATATGTATATAGATGTATCTATATTTCTTTTGGGTTATACGTATACTTCCATTATATATAATTTATATATAAGGAAAATATATTAGAATATATTATATATATAAAGAACATCTATAACAATATATATCCTATACATAAAGAAAATATACATACAAAAGAGGAATTATTCTCTGTACAATTAAAAACTACTCAAAGGAAGATATATGAAAATTAAATACTTTGTATTTTCTATTTCTTTTATATATAATCAATATTTATATATAAAGAAATATATGAGATATATACTATATATAAATAATATATATTTCTTTATGTATATATGTTTATATGTTTATATATATAAAGAAGTATATAAAGGAAATTAGGTTTGCAGTTCCTTGTGTATATATTTTATATATTTCTATATATAAAGAAGTATATATAAAAGAAAAGTGTGCTATATATAAAGAATATTTATTACTTTATATATATTTGAATGTAGTTCTTTTATATGTAGAAACATATTTAATATATGTTATGTAATTTAAACATGCTATATGTTTAACATATGTTTATATATGTTTCTTCATATGTATTTATATATTTCTTTAGCTAAAGAGTGTATTTCTCTAAAAAGAAATATATAAAGGAAATATATATATAAAGAATATATATTTTCTCTCTCTTTCTTTATATATATATATAAATGTATGGAATATAGAGAGAAAATATATTTCTTTATATAGAAAAATGTATGGGATATATATAGAATATATAGAAAATGTATTTCTTTATATATATAATGTATTTGTAGTTATATAGACAAAAAGAAAGATAGAAATAAAAGAACTATATACACATTTACATATATATATATATATATATATATATATATAAAAAATCCTGGCAGGAGCTGAGCAGGACTGGAGGGATAATGGGATGTTCCAGGGTGTCCATTCCCAGGATTTCCCACCGTTCCTTTGGATGGATTTGGGGCCCGAAGGGCTTTTCCGGAGGGGAATGTGCTGACACTGGAAAGGAGAAGGGGCTGTGAGGGGGAATTATTGTTATTTTTCATGGGACGTTTTCTAAGTAATTTATAATTCTGTAAATTAAACAAAGTCTGTATTGTCAGAGGATTTATGATCCCGCGTCGCCCGCGCTCGGAATCGTGTAAAAAAGGACAAAACCAGAGAAATAAAAGTGTCGTTCTCTAAAGGTGAAGACTTCCCAGTGGGACATGGATGCTGTCCCAAAATTCCAGGGGGTTGGGGCGGGGGGGGAGTTCCTCTTTCCGTCAGCCCAGGGTGTGTATAAAGGGCAGTTTTTGGGTTTTCCTGATCCTCTGACCTCGCAGGGAGGGAAGAGCTGGAATGAGGGGCTGGGCCTGGGAGTAATCCCATTCCCATGGGATTATTTAATGCTGATTATTCACATTCAGATTATTTATGGCCAGAGGATTTCTATTTCTCTTGTTTGATATTCACATTATTTATTTCTATACAGATTATTTCTACACTTATTAATTTAATCAGATTATTTATATTTAATTCATATTCAGATAATTTATTTCCAGTTGATCCATGTTCAGATTATTTAATTTTATTTCTATTGACATTATTTAATTCAGATTATTTCCAATCAGATTATTTAGATTTATCTCATTTATATTCCAGTAGTTTATTTTCAATTTATTCCTTCTCAGATTATTTCAGATTAGTTTCATTTTATTTCTATTCAGTTTATTTCTGTTAATTCTGCTTAATTATTATTGATTATTAATTATTTGTATTTAATTCTGGGTTTAACCAGTCAGGTTATTTATATTTATTTATATTCAGATAGTTTATTTTCAATTTCTTGCTATTCAAATTATTTCAGATTATTTAATTTCATTTATCTTCACGTTACTTCTATAATCTAATTTATATTCTGATTCTTCAATTCCCATCATTTAAATCAGATTATTTATATCAATTTTATATATATTTATCTTATTCCTATTCAGATAATTTATTTGCAACATGTTCATATTCAGGTTATTGATTTTTATTGATTTCTGTTCAGATTATTTCCATTCAGCTGGTGCTCCCCCCACTGTCCCCCTGTCCAGGGGGACCCTAAATCAGTGTCATGGGAGTGTGGCTGCAAAGATCCTCTTTATTCCAAGTAGAAAATGGGGGACATAAGCGGGAGCCCCCCGGGACATGGTGAGGAGTGAAGTGGTGGCAGGAGGGCCCTGCAGCCCAGGATGGCGTCACCCCCCGACCAGTGTCACCCCCAGGCTGGGGTCACCTCTGGGATGGGGTCACCCCAGGACTGGGGTCACCCCCAGGGTGTCCATCACCCCTGGCCAGTGTCACCCCTGGGCTGGGTGACCCCTGGACAGTGTCACCTCCGGACTGGGGTCATGCTGGTTTGGTGTCACCCCCAGCCAATGTCACGTATGTCCATCTTGTATGTCCATCACCCCCAGCCCTTGTCACGCCCAGGGTGTCCATCACCCCTGTGGCCAGTGTCACCTCTAGGCTGCCATCATCCCTGGCCAGTGGCACCGGTCTTGTGTCACCTCCAGGTTGGCACCACCTTGGTCCTGTGTCACCCTCAGGCTGGTATCACCCCTGGCCAGTGTCACCCCTGGCTGTTGTCACCCTCAGGTTGGCTTCATCCCTGGGGGAGTGTCCCCCAGGCCAGTGACCCCTCAGGTGGCAGTGGGTTCCCATGGTGCTGGGGGTGCCTTGCCTGGGTTCCTCCAGCATTTGGGACAGTGGCACCATCGAGCCCCCACCTCTGTGAGGTGCTCCCAGTGCGTTGGGCACTCAGGGACATTTCCCTGCCACCAGTGAAGCTGGTCCCAGCTGCTGGGGGCATCCCACAGTCCTGGCCACCTCCCTGGAGATGGGACCACAGGCCCCTTCACACCCCAGGGTGAGGAGATCCAGGGTGAGGGTGAGAGGGTGCCAGTGCAAGGGGGCAAACAAGCCAGGTGACAGCGGGGTGGGAATGTCAGTTCTTGAACATGTCACACAGCAACTTCTCCATGGGGGTGTTGCCAATGGTCCGGCGGAAGAAGAGCAGCTCCACGCGCTCCGAGGAGATAAAGCGCAGCGCCGGGAGGAGCAGCAGCAGCTTCCCGAACCTGGGGACAGAGTGGTGGCCATGGGTGAGTGTCCCTCCCCTGGTGTCACCTGTGGGGACCTGGGGACAGTGGTACCTGACGGGTTGCCCGGGATAGTGGGAACGGTTGTGCTGGCCCAGCATCACCTGCGACTGGTCCTGCAGGTTCTCCACCTGCTCGGGGTCCTTCAGGCCACGGGTCTCTGCAGGGACAGAGGGGTGATGAGGTGGGGTGGGGACAGGGGGACGGCCAGCGGCAGGTGCTGGTGGGTGCCCTCACCTGGTTTGAAGAGCACCACAGCCTTCATGCAGGCAAACTCGGTGGGGTCGACGGCCAGCGCCTTGAAGCGGCCGAGGGTCTCCTGCAGCGCCCGGACGTCCAGGGCAGCCGGCAGCAGCTTCCCAGGGGCCGGCTCGGGGACAGCCAGCAGCGGGCAGCTCTCCAGGGGCATGGACCACTGGATGGCGCAGAGCAGGAACAGCTCACTCCATGCTTCCTCCAGCAGGATCACCTGGTGAGAGCAGGGAGAGCCCCAAAACCACCTTAACCCCCAAGGTCTCCAGCACCTCCAGCCACCACAGCTGGTTGAGCTGAAGAGCATCTTCTCTGGGGGTGCCCCAAGAATGTTGTGGAGATGCTCCAGCCATCCACAGCCCACTGGCTGCCTACATATTTTGGGGTCCCTGTTGCCCCATAGGGGGATCCCCAGTTCCCCATGGGGATCCCCCAACCCCACCTGGTCGCGGAAGGGCAGGTTGGAGAAGACGGGCAGGTTCTTGGCCCACTTCACAGCCATGAAGAGGAGCCGTGCAGAGGTCTCGTAGATGTTCTCGGGGCTGGCTGCCGGGTACGGTGCCACCTGGTACTCGCTGGTCGCCCGCTCCGGCTCACTGCCCGTCACATCCACCGTCTCATCGGCTACAGGGATGGAAGGGGACACTGGTGGTCACCACACAGTGGAGACAACACCCCCACCCGTCCCCCTTACTGGCAGCCACCCACCGTCCTCAGGCTCCAGCTTGGCGCAGGTCTCGGCCGTCATGAGGCTGGCCATGAACCGATGGTTGGTGGGTGGTGTGGGCGCCCGTGGACCCGGGGTGACAGTGACAGTGGCACCAGGGCCACGAGGAGCAGGACAGGGTGATGGGGGCACCTCACGTGTGGTGGCCACGTGCTCTGGGGGCAGCTCAGCATCCAGCTCGATGCTGTCCAGCCGGACCTGGGCCGTGCTACGGGGCTGGCGCTCGTTCTGCACGGCTGCGGGGAAAAGGTGACATCAGCACTGGCCACTCGCTGCCACCCCCTGCCATCCATCACTCTGTGTGTGTGTCTGTCCCCCATCTCACCGTCCTTGTTCATGCCAGCCTGCAGGCACTTCTTGAGCCGGCAGGCCTGGCACTGGTTGCGATGTGCCTTGTCCACCGGGCACAGCCCCGTCCCCGCCTGGCACCTATGGGGAGAGGTGGCACCTGCTGCAGCCCCTGCAGTGGCCCCTGTCCCCACAGAGGGTTCTGCCTCCATGGGTGCCATGTCCTGGGGGTGCTTTGTCCCTGTTGGGTGTGTTGTCCCACCCACTATGGGTTTACTCCAACGAGTGCCCCACCATGGTGGGTACCCTGTCCCCAACAGGTGTCCTGTCCCCAGTGGGTGCCCTGTGCCAGTGCATACCCTGCCTTGATGGGTGTCCTGGACCCATGAGGATGCCCCAGACACTCCCCCACCTGGTGTCTCCCCCACTGTTTGCCTGTCCCCTGGTTCCTGCCCTGCTTGGGTTCAAGTCCCCCTGAGTCCCTGCCCCATCCATTGCCCATGTCCTGGGGCCCCTGCCCTGCTGGGTGTTCATACTGTGGGACCTTACCCCACTGGGTTCCTGTCTTCAAAGTCCCTGTCCCACTGAGTGTCCATCTCCCTGTGTCCCTTCCCCGCTGGGTGCCCCATTCCCTGACTCCCTATCCCAGTGGGTTCATGTCCACCTGATCCCCATCCCACTGGTTGTCCACTCCCTGGGGCCCTTGCTCTGCTGGGTGCCCCTACACTGCTGGTTGCCTGTCCCCACCATTCCTGCCCCACTGTCCATCCTCCACATCCCTGCCCCTCTGGGTGCCCAGCCTTGGGGTCCCTGCCCTGCTGGGCATCCTTTCCCCCATGGTGTCCATCCCCAGGGTCTCTGCCCCACTGGGTTCATGTCCCCCTGGTTCCTGCTCCCCTGGCTGCCCATGCCCCCATTCCCTGCCCCCATTCCCACCTGTAGATGAGCTTCCTGCGGACGCTGCGCTTGAAGAAGCCGCTGCAGCCGTTGCAGGCGTAGATGCCGTAGTGCTTCCCGCTGCTGGTGTCCCCGCACACCTTGCACAGCAGCACCGGGCTCAGCGCCTTGCCCGGGGCCGGGCTCAGCCCTGCAGGAGCAGAGCCGGCACGCTCGGAGTGACTCCAGACCTCCCGATGTCCCTTGTCCCTCCCACCAGTCCCTGCTGCCTCCCAGGATCCTGGCAATGGGGTGACTCCCATCGCCACCGGTCCAGCCCAGGGACATGGACGGGGACTCTGCACAGGGGTCCGCATCTTTCCACACCCCAGCACCCAGGGTGATGCGAGATGTGCTCTCATGTGACTTTTAAAAAAAACCAAAAGGGATGAAAGGGTGTCCCTAAGGATGGGGACTCCAAGCATGCTAGTGAGGGGACTCTAAGCATCCCAGAGAAGGGTTGCAATCAGGGATGGGAAGTGTCCTGCAGAAGGGACACCTCTGGGGACATGGGGCAGCCCAGAGAAGGGTCACAGCAGGAGACAGTTGAGACCCTGGAGAAGGGCTGGTGTTCGAGGGGATCCAGGAAAGGGTTGTGGCTGGGGACTGCAGGCATCCTGGATAAGGGGCATAACTGGGGAGCCCAGGGATCCTGGAGAAGAAACATGATGAGAGCCATGGACATCATGGAGAGGGTTGGGAACTGCAGGCATCCCAGCCTAGAGAAGGACCACAATGGGGACCCTCACCATCTTGGAGAAGTGTGACAGCTGAGGACCAAAGGCATTCCAAAGGACCCTGATGGGGACCTTGGGCACCCAGGAGGAGCATCATGATGAGAACTGCAGCCATTCTGGAGAAGGATGATGATGGAGAACCCAAACATCCCAGAGAAGAACCATGGTGGGGACACTGAGTGTCTTGGAGATGGACCATGATAGGGACCCCCAGGTATCTTGGAAATGGACCCCAACTGGGACCAAAGGCATCCAGGTGGCCCTACTGGGCACCCCAGGCATCTTGGAGCTGGACCACAATGGGGACCCCAATTATCCCAGAGGAGAACCATGAAGAGGACTCCCAGAACGACCACAACAGGGGTCCAGCCATCTCAAAGCCCCCCCCCCAGTGCCCGCAGTCCCACTGTGTCGCCCCCAGTCCAGCAGAACGTTCTACCTCTTACCCGTGGGGCTCTCGTCCAGCCCGGCGCTCACCACTGACCCCACCGGGGACGCAGCCATCCCCGACCCGGCGTTCCCGACCTCTCCCTGTCCTGTCCCTCTGGATCCAGCGCGGTGAGTCTGGCGAGGCGGTGGGTGCTCGGGCAGCTCTGCGGGCAGCGGAGCTCTTGCCTTGCTCTCTTCAAGGCGGCTTAGGCGGGCGCTGTGTAAGCAGCCGCCTCTTTGTCACCCTCTTAATCTTTAGTGTCTGCGCGGGGCGGGGGGGATCAATCAGCCACGCGATGAAGAATTAAAAAGGTGCTGAGCCCCAGCCCTGTAACCCTAAACCCCGCGACACCCAAGCCACCCCCCCCGCGCGCCGCCGCGGGCCACTGTGGGGGTGTTACCCTGTCACCGCGTGTCCACCCCCCCAGCACCGCGAGGCTGAGATTGCGGCAGAGGTGGGAGATGGGGATCGGGGTGGGGACCCCCCATCTGTGTGTCCCCCCCCTTGGGACCCACCGGTTCCTGTAAGCACATAAGCCCTTCACTAAGGCGGTTAGAGGGGAATAACGAAAAGTGGTAATTAAGGGGGGTAATTTCCCTGCCCCCAAGTAATTAATTACCGGCCCTGATGGCAAGGGGAGGGGGGTGCTCGGTGGGGGTCCCCCTGTGCCTCAGCTTCCCCTCCCGGGGGGCGGGAGGGGGCCCCGGGGGTGTTAAGGCTGCTGACACCGCAGCGAGTGGGGGCCAGGTGGCCCCCGGGGTTACGCAACCACCGCTAAACCCTCGCGGTGACAGGGCAGCACAATTTGGGATTTGAGGGCTTTAGCCGCTAAACCCCCACCTACCCAGCTCAGGGGGGTGGCGGGTGGCCACTGTCACCCGGCCCGGGCTGTCCCCAGCGATGGGCCAGGCTGAGGACGGGTGTTTCGGCCCCCTGTGTCCCTCCCTTGGGGAGTCTCAGAGGTGTGGCTGCCGTGGAGGTGTCCCAGGAGACAGGCACTGGCAACAGGTCCCTGCCGAGGGCTGGTGGTGGTGACATCAGTGGATCCGGGGGCTGGGGGTCACCCCTCAGGCATCCCTGACTGCTGTGCAGCTCCATCCCTGCTGCCTGCAGCATTCCTGCATCCCCCTGCCTGCACCCTGGCTCTGTCATCCTGCTTCCAACCTCCTTCCTTTCCCCCTGCCTGCAGCGTTCCTGCATCCCCCTGCCTGCAGCGTTCCTGCATCCCCCTGCCTGCAGCATTCCTCACTGCACCGCAACTCCATCAACCTTGCCTGCACCATTGTTCCATGTTCCCATGTGCAGCATCATTCCATCACCCTTCCTGCCTGTACATGGCTCCACTGTCCTTCCTATCCACACATGGCTCCATCCCTGCCTGCACCAAAACTCCATCTCTTCCTGCATCATGACTTGACCTCTGCCTTCACCACAGCTCCATTCCTGCCTTCACCACAGGTCCATCCTTGCCACCACCACAGCTCCATCATCCTGTCTTCACCAGGGTTCCATCCTTGCCTTCACGTTGGCTCCATCCCTGCCTTCACCACAGCTCAATCCCTGTCTTCATCGCAGCTCCATCATCCTGCCTGCACCGTGGCTCCATCCCTGCTTTCATCATGGTTCCATCCTTGCCTGCACCACAGCTCCATCCTTGCTGCCTCCATGGCTCTGTCCCTGCCTTCACTATGACTCCATCCCTGCCTACACCACAGCCTCCAGCCTCCCTGCACCCCTGGGGCTCCCATCCCCCCGGGGTGCCCTGTCCCACCCCGCAGCGCCCGCCCTGACCCAGATCTCTGACCGCCGCCATCTGCGGCGCGGCCGCCCTCCTCCTGCGGCAGAATTATGACGCTGGGCTAATGCGGTGGGAGCAAGCTGTCACCTGCCCTGCCTGGCCCTTCGGGGCCTCCAGACCCCTGGCCCGTGTGTGAAACATCTCCCAGTGCCTGATCCGGGGATACCAGGAGGACCCGCACCCCGGGGTGCCAGTCCACCCATGGGTGACCCGGGGACCTGGTGACAGGGGACGCCGGGCGGTGACCAGCGTGGCGATACATGCTGAGTCGGCTAATTTGCCCGTCCCCTCCTCGCCGTCGGGTAAAAGCCAGCTCCGGAGCAGGGATTTGGGAGGGGGATTAGCAGGGCCAACCATCTGCTGCCAGCCAATCATCAGCACCCCCAGGAAAGCCAATAATTACAAAAATATGGTTTCTTCCCCTGTTTCTCCATTACACCCAGCTGGGCGCTCTCCCAGAGGTGGGATCCCTGCAGAGCAGCACCCTGTCCTCCTCCTGGGGATGAGCACCCCATAAGCACCCAACTGGGCACCTGTGGGGGCTCAGCCCAGCCTGTTTTGGGGAGCGACCCTGACGCCGCAGCCGAGGGCTGTGGGCGGCGGGTGGGGGTGAAGGAGCAAACGTTAAAGCCCGTGGCGGGGTCGTGACTCGGCTCGGTGACAGACGCTGGGGCAGATGCCACAGGATTACCCAGCCTAAAACCTTGGGATCTGCCCCCCTTCTACCCAGCAGGCAGAGAGCATTTAATTACTAATTTACTAATTACCCAAAGATGATGGCGATGGGCTTGAGACCTGTGGTTGGGAGCAGCCCCAAGGCTCCAGCCACCCTAATCCTACTGGCCATGGGAAACTCACAGGTGCACCCTGGCCAGGGGACAGCTCGGTTGGGAACATTGGGTGACCCAGGGAGGCACTGCTGTCCTGGCAGTCCCACTCCTGCTGGTGATGGCACAGGCTGGTGGGGAACCAGAAGGAGATGATGGGCATCAAGGGGAGATAGTGACAACAAGGAGGGGATGATGATCAGGACAAACTGATGGGCATAAGGAGGAGATGACAGGGACAAGGAGGTGACAACAAAGATCAGGAGGGGGTGGTGGGGATGAGGAGAAGATGGTGGAGACCAGGGCAGAATGATTTGGAACCAGGAGGAGATGATGGGAGTGAGGATGGCATGATTTGAAACCAGAAGAGGATGAAGGAGACCAAGAGGAGATGGTGGGGACCAGGAGAGGACAACACGGATCAGGAGGGCACCATAGGAATAAGGAGGAGGTGATAGGGACTGGGAGAGGATGGTTATAAACAGGAGAGGACAGTGAGAACCTGGATGTTTTAATGGTGACCTAGAGACAATAACAAATAGTGGAGAGCAGGAGGTGACAGCACTGACCAGGAGGGGATGATGGAGACCAGAACAGGACAATAGAGCCCATGTGAGAATGATGGGGACCAGGAGGGTGTGATGGGGATCAGGAGGGGGCAGTGGAACACAACAGGAGTGGATAGGGATCACGAGGAGATAGTGAGGACTGGCATGGGATGATGGGGACTGGGATGGGATGATGTGGACCAGAGTGGGACAGTAGTGACAAACAGGGGCCAAGAGAACCCAGAGAAATGGTGAGGACCAGAAGATGATGATGGAGACCAGGAGGGAACACTGGAGACCAGAAGGGTGTGATGAGAACTGGAGGGTACATCAGAGTGGGACAACAGGGACAAGGAGAGGATGGTGGTGTTCAGGAGGGGACAAGAGCAACCAGAAGATGACACAAAGGTCCAGGAGGATGGCTGTGGGACTGGAGGTGGCTGGGAAGGGTTAATATGGCTGCCTGCCCTGAGCCAGGTCCAGGCCAGGCTCGGGTTTCAGCTGTAATTAGCTCTTGTTTATTGGAGTCTCCATGATAAATGATTCTTTGGAGGTTGCCCGATGACAGAGGGTGACAGTCACCCACCCGAGCCCTGCCAAAGCCTTCAGTGACCCCCCGGCACAAGGATTAAAGTTTAATGTGACTCCAGAGCTGACCCCGGTCATGCACCGCCCCTGGGGACACAGAGCCGGGGAGAGGCTGGTGACCATCCAGGGCCAGAGAGTTTTGGCACCAAGAGGTGATTTGTCACCAGCCTGCTGGCCACTGGCTGTCAGTGTGTTGTGGCCACAGTGCTGTTTTGTGACTCCTTTGGGGTCACTCAAGAGGTTTGTGGATGAAATGTCACACCAGGTTGGGTTTGTCCCCCGGTACTGGCCCCACATGATGGGCACGGTGCCACGGTGCAGCCGGTCCGGGCACATTCCTGGGCACCGGCAGAGCCAAGAGCCACCACAGTGTTCACTGGGGCGGGCTGAGGTCCTGTCCCACAGCCACCTTTGGAGCAGCAGCAGCTTCAGGACCACAGCGAAGTGAGGGGGCCTCGGAGGTGTCCCCACGGTGAGGAAGCAGGGCATGGCACAAATGCCAGGACTGGCACAGTGCCCGAGGCTGTGGGTTTCAGCAGGGTGATGTGTCACCACAGCTGCCTGGGGACAGAGAGGTCCCTGAGGTGGAGCTGGGCACAGCCCTTGTCCCCAGCCCTCAGGACATCATCTTTTCTCCTTGCAGATGAACCTCCTCGCCCAGGTAAGGGGGGAGCTGGCACAGAGGACACCTGCACCCAGGTGGTCCCATCCCTCCACCGTAGCACCCAGAACCCCTGGACCCCATGGCTGGGACCTGCCTGGGGCTGAGTCTGGGGGATGGGAGGGGCCACAGGGGGCCTGGGAGGCTGCTCTGGGCTAGGGAGGGTGCTGGAAGGGGCAGGTGTCAGCAGAGGATGAGTGTCAGCAGGGTCTGGGTCCCCGTCTTGCTCTGCCTCCTCTCTCCACAGGTGAGCTCCCTCCTGCAGACCCTGCAAGCCCCAGACTGGCTGTTCCTCCAGCCCTGGCACTGGCTGGGCTCCTGGGTGAGACTGGTTTGGGGGTGCTGCCATAGGGACCCCCACCAGCGGCTCAGGCACAGGGCTGGCAGCAGCCCAGGCAGGGGATGAGCCATGGCACTGGTGCCCTGGGTCCCCTCTCCCCCGTGCCACTGGGGCTGATACCCACTGTTTGTCCCTCCAGGTGAGCAGCTCCAGGCAGGTAAGTGCTGGCATCCCTGCTGTGCCCTGCACTGCCCATCTCACCCCTGGCACGACAGGGCTGAATCCTGCACGCCCTGCCTTTCCCTTGGCATCCAATGGTGCTCAGCACCTAGAGGAGGTGGTACCCTCCTGAAGGGTTTCCTATCCATGGAAACCCGGGGATGCAGGATGAGCCAGTGGGTCGGTGATGCTGCTGGCGTCCCCAGGGCACCGGTGGCCCTGAAACACAGCTGCGTCCCCAGGTGGTGGGCGGGGCAGTGACTACAGCGGGGTTCTTCCTCTGCGAGGGGCTGCTGGGACAGCACTTTGACGTGGTCCCCAACGGGGTGGCCGAGCCCCAGCCCGGGGACCTCTTCCTCTTCCCGCTGGCCTCAGGGGGCCCCAGCTGGTGGAGTGCTCATGCTGGTGTTTACTGTGGTGATGGGGAGATCATCCATCTGGAAGGTGAGCCCCAGGAGGTGTCATGGTGTGGGGACACCCCCATGGAAGGGACATGGGGTATAGAGTGCCCTTTGCCCCCCAGGCAGCTCGGGGACTTCACCATCGGGGATTGTGGCCAAGCATGGCAAGAGCCACCTCCTGCGAACGCGGGGTCCGGCCAAGGTGCTCCGGAGGAAGGGAGGGATGGATGTGGCTGCCCTGCAGCAGCGGATCCGGGCGGCCATGGAGCAGGTGGTGGAGTACGACGCCATCACCTGCAACTGCATCCACTTTGCCCTTGCCCTGCTGGGGCTGGGCCAGCTCGCCGGTGCCATGGTGGGTGCCACCACCAGAGTGGGTGCCACTACCCTGGGAGACCTTGGCTCCTGCTCCAGCCAAGCGTCACCACTGCCCACCTTCTCTCCCAGGTGTCCCCAGCGCTGCAGTGATGGAGGTGGAGGTGCTCCTGGGGAACACGCACAGGTGGAGCATCCTTCCCTGAGGACCAGGCTTTGGCATCCCTCTTGTGTGGAATTAAATGGTTGCATGGAGACCCTGTGTCAGCCTTGTCTGATGTGTTGGTTTTTCTCTTTTCCCAGAAGTTACTATCAAGTGATGTCCCACTTTGGCACATCTTGAAGGGAGTGGCCTCTCTTTGCTCCCGGTGGCCTCCTGAAAAAAACATCTCCTCTTTCATTGCTGGCATTTGATTTTGAGCACAAAAATTAATATTCTGTGGGCTGCTGGGTTGAAAAAGAGCCAAATGGCTGGACCGGGTCTGGCTGGAGGTCAGTCACTGTTGGTGTATCCCAGGGGTCAACACTGAGTCCAGTCCTGGTCAAACATCTTCATTGTTGGTCCAATTGACAGGGCAGAGTGTCCCAGCAGTGAGTTTGTTGCTGATACCAAGCTGGGAGGGGTGGCTCATGTGCTGGAGAAATGGGTCAAGAGTAACTTCATGAGGTTCAGCAAGGGGAACGTGCTGCCTTCCCATGGTGAAGAACAACCCCAGGCACCAGGAAATGCTGGAGGGTGATGAGCTGGAAAGCAGCTGGGCAGAAAAGGGCCTGGGGATTCCTGGGGAACATCACGCTGACCATGAGCCAGCAACATGCTCTTGGGACACAGGGAAGGCCAAGAGCACGCTGAGCTGTGTTAGGAGCAGCGTTGCCAGCAGGTCCAGGGTGGTGATCCTAGCCCTTCTGGAGTGCTGAGCTTTCCAGAGGGACATGGAAGGCTCAAACCCATGAAGGGTTTGAGAGAGCAGCTCTCATAGGAAGAGAAGCTGGAGGGGTTCAGCCTGGAGAAGGGAACGTCCAGGGGGATCTTACCAGTGGGTACCAACACCTGATGGGGCAGTAAGGAAGATGGAACCAGGCTCTTCTCAGTGTCTCCTGAGGGTCTCCAGGAAGACTCCAAAGTCCCCAGGAAGGCTGTGGGGTTTCCAGGGGGCCCTGGGGTCCCCAAACACAACTGGGGTCTCCAGGAGGGCTGTGGGGTCTCTGGGAGGGCTGGAGTGGGTGTCCACCTTTCTACATGCAGCAGATTAATTGTTGTGTATTAATTAGACGCTTTATTAAATTCTGCTCCCTGAACCGTGCCTGTTTTCCCTCACTGCCTCACTCCTGTGGGATGGGGTGGGAGCACTGCCTGACCCACACCAGCCCCTGGGGTTGGTCTGCTGTCCAGAAAAATAATAATGGGAATATCTGCCAATAGCAAAAAAAAAACCTGTGAAAAATTAAAAAAAAAATCATACAAAACCCCAACTGTAATAATATCTATAATAGTTCTAATTTACATTAATATATTATATGAAAAAGTATATAAATATAATAATATCTATAGGCATATTTATAATAACATGTAATATATATTAATATATAATTAAATATATAATAATATAGTTCATATAGAATAATATATCTAGTATATAATAATACCTATCATGCTATTGATAATGTTATATGATCTATAATATCTTCAACAATATCTACAAGAATAATATAAATTAATACCTAATATATATAACCATTCAGATACCATACATTATATATACTACATACTATATAGCATATAATTTAGAATATATACTGTAATGATAGAATATAGAATAAAAAATATTGAATAATATAATATATTGAATAATATACTATATACTATATTTTATAGAATATATACTATAATATAGTTAATATAATCTGCAATATAATACAACACAGTATAACAAATATAATATATTGCATACATTACACCATATATGGGTTGTAGAATGTAGAATGGATTATGGTTTATGGATAATACCGTATGACAGAATATAGAATATATATAATATCGCATAATTAATGTAATCGGTAATATATTAAAATGTATAGTATGTCTGCTTAATAATGTATTATATATGAAATATAATGTAATATGATGTGATAATATATATTATAGCATCCTAACATACAATATCATTTACTATAATGTAATTTAATGAAATATGGCTAATCATAATAGTACATAATAATGTATATTACCATAATTATACATTTTGTATATTATTATAATTATATATTTTAATGATTCTAATCTGGGATGAGGTGTGAGCTCTATGCTACTCACTCTATAGCCACGTCCCAACATTCCTTCTCCTGAAATCCCACCTGTATTCCCGCCGCCCGGCACCCGCACCTGTGCGGGAGGTGGGTCCTGCGGGGCGGGGGACTTTTTAGGGGGTGCAAAGCCCCCCCTCCCATCCCAATCCCGGTGGGGGTCGGTCCCGCCGGGCGCTGCCCCGGGGCGGAGGTCGGGGCTGGCCCGTCCCCTCCCGCGCTGACATCAGTGCCGGCGTCCCCCCCCCCGCATCCCGCATCCCGCATCCCTCCCGCCGCCATGGCCGCCAGCCCGGCCTACGGCGAGGAGAAGGGCGGCTCCTCCAGCCTGGGCGAGCCCGAGTACGGCCACGACCCCGCCAGCGGCGGCATCTTCTCCTCCGACTACAAGAGGTGGGGACAGTGCGGGGACAGGGGACGAGGCAGGAGCCTGGCGCGGCGGCCGCCACCGCAGGCCTTGTCCGCCGTGCTCGGCGAGGACGTGGTACCCGAGCCAGGGCTGGAGCGGTCCCCGGGATGGGGACGGGAATGGGAATGGGGATGAGGGATGCGGGCAGGGATGGGGACAGGGGATGCGGTCACGCCGCCGTCGCTGCAGGTTGCAAAGGTCGCTGCAGATTGCAAAGGCCAGGGAGGGTTTTGTGGGAAAACCGCGGAGTTTTGGGGATGGCGTGGTTGCGGGGGAATGTGCGGGGACCCCCACTGCACCCCCTCCCGGCCACAGTGTTCTGCTGTGGGGTGACAGCCCCTCCTAGCCGAGGTCCCCAGCTTGGGGGAGGGGGGCGCTGAGAAATGTCACCCCTGCGTGGGGCAGGCTGATGGGGGGGCAGGGATGCACAGGAAGGCAGGGGGTGTCCTGGAGCTGCAGGAATGTAGGGATGTCTTTGTCCCCACCTACCCTGGCAGTGTCCCCAGTCTGGCTGTGTCCCCCAGTATGACAGTGTCCCTCCGGTACTGACCCTCTGGAAGTGTCCCCCACTCTGAACATGTCCCCCACCCTGACCCCAGTGTCCCCAGTCTAGAAGTGTCCCCCCCTCCCTGTACCCCTCCCTGATGCCACATTGTTCCCCCCCTCTGGATATGTTCCTCCTCCCTGATTCCCTGGCAGTGTCCCCAAGCATGACAGTGTTGCCCCACTCCTGGCCCTCTGAAAGTGTCCCCCATTCTGGATGTGTCCCCCATCTGTGACATGCTGGCAGTGTCCCCATGTTGTTGGGTCCTACCTTCCCTGAACCTCTGTCAGTGTTCCCCCCTCCCCAATGGCCTGGCAGTGTACCCCAGTGTGACAGTGTCCCCCACCCCTGATCTGTTGGCAGTGTCCTTCAGTCTGGCAGTGACAACCCAGTCTTGGCTTGCTAGCAGTGTCCCCAAATCTGGAAATGTCCCCTGACCCCTGCCCTGCTGGCAGTGTCCCTGGCTGGCCATGTCCCCCATCTGGCAGTGCTCCCCATACATGACCTACTAGCAGAATCCCCATCTCAGAGTGTGTCCCTTCCCTGAACCCCTGGCAGTGTCCCTCAGTTTGGCCAAGTCCCTCCCTCTCTCACCCCTGGCAATGTCCCCTGGCCTGGCTGTGTGTCCCAGCAGTGTTCCTCTGCCCCCAAGCCTGGCAGTGTCCACATACCCCCTCTGGCAGTGTCCCCCAGCCCTGGCCACCCTGGCTATGTCCCCCAGTCTGTTCCGTTCCCCTCAGTGTCACCCCATGACCCAGGCAGGACATCCATGAGTGTCCCATCATGCCACCCCACCACCCAGGTGGGTGTCCCACCATGGTGTGGGGTCCCTGCCCAGGACTGAGCCACTCAGCACCCAGGGAAGGCGCTCCCTGCAATGTCCCCAAGCCCCAGCTGCAGGTCAGATGTCACTCGGGATGTGACATCCCAGGGTGGCCTCATCCACCACGAAGGGTGTTGCAATCAAGGCTGCAATCCAACCCCAACCTCAGCATCAGGTTTCAGCTGGCTGTGCCAGGCACCGGAGCGGGGCCACAGCCCTGCCACCATCCCCAGAGCCACCACTTCTGGCCGAACCCATGCTGTCCCTGCCGCCAGTGCAGAAGCTGCTGCAGCAGCTACCGGTGGGACCGGCCAGCCGGCCAAAAACACCAGGGAGTGATGATGTGGCTGAGGAGGTGACAAGCCCGGTGCTGGCCACTGAGGCTGGACAACCAGCCTGCTACAGCGCCCTGCGAGCTGACGAGCTGTGGCCACTCGCCGGCACCGAGCCTGCAGTGGCCACTGGCACCGGGCCACCACCACGGTAAGACTCCCCCAAGGAGCCCCCCCAGCCCTCTGATGAGGGTGGCTCTGGACAAGCATTGTCCCATGGGTGCCACCCCCAACTGATGCAGGTGGATGCAGCCTTGCAGGTGCCCCCAGTTTGGGGAGGACACGTGTCCCTTATAGAAGAGGACAGTGGTGACAACGAGCCTTACAAAAGGCTGGTGGCATTTCACCAGTGCAGGGATGGGACTGGGGAACAGCTTTGCGTCAGGGTGCGCTGGCACATCCATGCCACCATGTCCACGAGGGGACAAGGGACACTCAACCAAACTGGGATGGAGCTGGTCATGGGCACCTGCGATTTGGGGACATTGTAGGGTAACCACAGCCAGGATAGGACGGGGTCTTTGTCCCAGTGCCTGGGATGGGGACAGCACTGGGTGCCAGCACCATGCCAGTCCCTCCGGCTCCTCTTTCACCTGGCTGTAACCCAACTCCTGTCCCCATAAATACTGCATGGCAAAGGGTTGGATTGCCAGCCTGATGGGCTGGGAGCAGAAAAACAAGACTAAAAATGGTTAAAAATGGGGAAAAATGGGATTTTTTTCCCCCTGATGTGGTGCAGACATGATGACCTCAAGGAGATGCTCGACAGCAACAAGGATTCACTCAAGCTGGAGGCCATGAAGAGGATTGTGGCGGTGGGTGTTGTTGTCAGCGTCACGGACTGCTGCCGGTGCCGAGCTGTGCTGTGCCGGCCACCCAGTGTCACACTGCTCCTTTACCCCCTAGATGATCGCCCGGGGTAAAAATGCCTCTGACCTCTTCCCAGCTGTGGTGAAAAATGTTGCCTGCAAGAACATTGAGGTGAGGAAGGTCTTGGGTGGCCCTGGTGACATCCATGGGTATCCCCAGGGTCTGGCGCCTTCCCTGCAGGAGAGTTTTGGGTATGGGTTGTGTTTTGAGGGGCTCTGAGGTGGCACCTTCACCCCACAGGTGAAGAAGCTGGTGTATGTTTACCTGGTGCGCTACGCGGAGGAACAGCAAGATCTGGCCCTGCTCTCCATCTCCACCTTCCAGCGAGGACTCAAGGTGGGATGGTTTGGGGACCCAGGGGGCAGTCTGGGGGAGCAGGGAGCCCCCACTGCAGCCCCCCACATGCCCCCATAGGACCCCAACCAGCTGATCCGCGCCAGCGCCCTGCGGGTCTTGTCCAGCATCCGCGTGCCCATCATCGTGCCCATCATGATGCTGGCCATCAAGGAGGCCGCCTCCGACATGTCCCCGTATGTGCGCAAGACGGCTGCCCACGCCATCCCCAAGCTGTACAGGTAACAGGAGCATCAGCTCCTAAATTCTGGGGCTGCCAAGAAGGGTGTCAGTTGCTTGATGCAGGCAGGGACAGGCAGGGATGGGGAGGAGTTTGGTCCAGCCGCACCTGCCCTGCTTTTCCCTTGCAGCCTTGACTCGGACCAGAAGGACCAGCTCATCGAAGTGATTGAGAAGCTGCTGGCGGACAAGACCACGGTGAGCAGGGCACTGTGTCTCCCTTGCCCCTAAAACTGGGGACATCACTGGCCTAGTGTCCTTGCGAGAATGGAGATGTCCCCACTAAACTGATGTCCTTGTGGGAATGCAGCCATCCCTGCAGGGCTGGCATCCTCCTGGGGATGCCATTGTCCCCACTGATCCAGCATCCTCACAGGGATGGTGATGTCCCCACCAGATTGGTGTCCTCGTGGAGATGCAGCCAGCCCTGCAGAACTGGCATCCTGGTGGGAATGCTGCTGTCCCCAGTGGGCCAACATTCTCAGGGGGAATCTACCATCTCCACTGAGCTGGCATCCCTACAAGGAAGCCACTGTTCCCACCAAACTGGCATCCTCAGGGAGATGCCACCATCCCCACCAAACTGGCATCCTCAGGGAGATGCCACCATCCCCACCAAACTGGCATCCTCAGGGAGATGCCACCATCCCCACCAAACTGGCATCCTCAGGGAGATGCCACCATCCCCACCAAACTGGCATCCTCAGGGAGATGCCACTACCCCAGTGAGTCACCCTGAGCTTTCCCTTGGCAGCTGGTGGCCGGCAGTGTGGTGATGGCATTCGAAGAGGTGTGCCCAGAGCGCATTGACCTCATCCACAAGAACTACCGCAAGCTCTGCAACCTGCTCATCGATGTGGAGGAGTGGGGGCAGGTGGTCATCATCAACATGCTGACCCGCTACGCGCGCACACAGTTCCTCAGCCCCAACCAGAATGTGAGTTCAGGAGCCCAGGGTGCCCTGGGAGCCTCGAGGTGTCCTGGGAGCCCCCAGGGAAGTGAGGTGAAGAGGGGGGGTGGTCTTGGAGGGTGCAAGGTGTCCCACCTCCTAGCAGGAGTCCTTGCTGGAGGAGAACGCCGAGAAGGCTTTCTATGGCTCCGAGGAGGAGGATGCCAAGGACGCCAAGGCAGAGGCGGCCTCATTGGCCAAGCGCAAGCCCTATGTCATGGACCCCGACCACCGCCTGCTCCTGCGCAACACCAAGCCCCTGCTGCAGAGCCGCAACGCCGCGGTGAGACCCTCACTCCAACCCTGTCCATCCTCTGAGGCCACTAGTGGTGTCCATCAGCCTGGGCTCATGATGTCCCCACAGGCCAAGGAGACACTGGGGTGCTTGAGGGACACCCAGGGATGGGTGTCCCCAGGGTCAGGCTTCCTCCAGGTGCTGCCAGGTGGGACTCTGGGGGACAGAGCCATCCCTCAGGGTGTCCTCATGCCGACTGGTGACGCTCAGGTGTGTCCCTGCAGGTGGTGATGGCCGTGGCACAACTCTACTTCCACCTGGCACCCAAGGCAGAGGTTGGAGTCATCGCCAAGGCACTGGTGCGGCTCCTGCGGAGTCACAGGTCTGTGGTGCCTGGGTTGTGGTGGTCTCCTACCCCTCCACCCCTTTAGTGGGACCCGTGGGGAGTTCTAAGACCCTGGGAGAGATGCCCAAAAAGCTCATCCCCAAAGGGACATAATGTTGGAGAGCTTTTTGGGCAGGCCCAGTCCAGACACGGGGTGGCAGCGTCATGGTGGCACCACTTGTGGTGGGTCCTGCCCCCTATTGACAGGGACTTGCCAGGGGGATCCAGCCCTGCCCCACTGATGGTGGCCCCCTCTCTGTCCCCACAGCGAGGTGCAGTATGTTGTGCTGCAGAACGTGGCCACCATGTCCATCAAACGGCGGGTGAGTCTTGGACTTGGTGTGGGACGAGTTGTCCCTATTGACTCTGGAGCAGAATGAGGGCTACCCAACAGGGTCACCAGAGCCTTCAGAGGGTCTCAGCAAAGGGGACAGGGATAGCACTAATGCTGCTGGCTCTGCATGCAGGGGATGTTTGAGCCCTACCTGAAGAGCTTCTACATACGCTCCACAGACCCCACGCAGATCAAGATCCTCAAGGTGAGCTGGAAGCACCAAGCAGAACCCATCAGGGGTGGCTTTGGGGCTTCATGGGGCCCTTTCCTTGCGTCCGCTGTTCTCAAGCCCTGGGGACAGGAGGACAGCAATGCCCTGTCCCCTGGCATGTCCCCATGCTGCCCATCTCTTCCCACAGCTGGAGGTTCTCACCAACCTGGCCAATGAGACCAACATCTCCACCATCCTGCGGGAGTTCCAGGTATGCCGTGGCCACACTGAGGCCACCGGGGTGTCACCCTGGCATGGCTCTGGGTGCCAAAATACCACCATAGAGGAGACAGAGGAGAGCCCCATCAGGAGGAGTAGGCTGAGGCCATGCCAACCCCATGAGTGGTTCCAAAGGGCCCCAATGTGTGACCACTGCAAGGGGGGATGCCTGGCACTGGCATGTGGGTGACACGTCATGAGTGTCTCCCATGCCTCTGCAGACCTACATCCGCAGCATGGACAAGGACTTCGTGGCAGCCACCATCCAAGCCATCGGGCGCTGTGCCACCAACATTGGGAAGGTGCGGGACACCTGCCTCAACGGCCTGGTCCAGCTCCTCTCCAACCGGGATGGTGAGTGCACGTGGTGGGGGTGAAAAGGCAGCTCTATCACTCTTGGGGCAAGACCTTGCTAAGGCCGGGTCTCTGCCCACAGAGCTGGTGGTCATCAAAAAGCTGCTGCAGATGCAGCCAGCCCAGCACAGTGAGATCATCAAGCACATGGCCAAGCTCACAGACAACATCCAGGTGGGTCAGGGCATTGCATGATACGCAGGAGCTGAGGGGTGGCAGCAGTGCCACATGTCCAGGGGCATTTTGCAGGTGCCAATGGCGCGGGCCAGCATCTTGTGGCTCATCGGCGAGTACTGCGAGCACGTGCCCAAGATCGCGCCCGATGTGCTGCGCAAGATGGCCAAGTCCTTCACCAATGAGGAGGACATTGTCAAGCTGCAGGTCATCAACCTGGCAGCCAAGCTCTACCTGACCAACTCCAAGCAGGTACTGGGGGTGTGGTCCCACGGTGCGCCTCAGTTTCCTCAGCTGGGAGGGAGAGGCTGGTCCTGATCTTGTCCTCTGGCACAGAGCAAGCTGCTGACCCAGTACGTCCTCAACTTGGCCAAGTACGACCAGAATTACGACATCCGTGACAGGGCTCGCTTCATCCGCCAGCTCATTGTGCCCACCGAGAAGAGCGGGGCCCTCAACAAGTATGCCAAGAAGCTCTTCCTGGCCCAAAAACCCGCTCCTGTCTTGGAGTCCTCCTTCAAAGGTACCCATTCCTGGTCACAGGGCATGGGGACACAGGGCCAGCTGTCACTGCGGTGCTGCATGGCTGTCCCTGAGTTGCTGCCACCTCTCCCCTTGTCATAGATCGGGACCATTTCCAGCTGGGCTCCCTGTCCCACCTGCTGAACGCCAAAGCTGTGGGCTACCAGGAGCTGCCCGACTGGCCAGACGAGGCCCCTGACCCCTCTGTGAGGAATGTGGAGGTGCGTGTTGTACCTTGGCTGCGTGGGCCCAAGGTGGGGGCACCATCTCAAGATTTTGGGAGAGCCCCAGAAGGTGCCCAGGTGCTGTTTACCTGCCCCATGTCCCCTACCTAGTGTTCACACACTCGCTTGGGGACAGGGGGGATGAGGGCTGCTGTGGGTCCCCCACACATGGGTGATGGCCCTGCTCCATCAACCCTGTGCCGGCAGGTTCCTGAGTGGACCAAGTGCACCATCCGGGAGAAGAGGAAGGAGAAGGTGGAGAAACCTTTCTACTCTGACTCGGAGGGAGAGTCAGGGGCCACGGAGTCGGCAGACAGCGGTGAGGACCCAGGGGTATGAGGTCACTATTGCAGGGCCATCAGGCAGGTGCCAGCACGGTGGGGCCATGGGACAAAAGTGTCATCATGGTGGGGCCTCAGACAGGAGGCACTGCAGTGGGGACATCCATTCATAGTGGGGACATGGCAGGGGATGTGTAGGGATGCAGGGGGGGATTGTGGGGATGCAGTGGGATGCAGTGGGAGGATGGGAGGATGTGGTGGATGCAGTGGGACACAGTAGGAGGATGGGACGCAGTGGGTGATGGGATGGGGGGATGCAGTGGGATGATGGGATGGGGGGATGCAGTGGGATGATGGGATGTGGTAGGATGCAGTGGGATGATGCAGGGGCATGGTGGGATGCAGCAGCAGGGCTGAGCTGTGCCCCCTGCAGAGCCTGAGTCTGGCAGTGAGGAGAGTGGCAGCAGCAGCAGCTCTGGCAGCTCCAGCTCTGGCAGCGAGGAGGAGGAGGAGGAGGAAGAGGAGGAGGAACACAGTGAGGAGCAGTCAGAGGACAAGGAGGAGGAGGAGGAGGAGAAGAGGCCGAAGAGGAAGGAGAAGGAAGGCTCCCGGAAGGCAGCCCCAAGGAGTGTGGGCAGGTACCCTCTGGAAAATGGGGATGCCCCCAGCCAAACCTCCACCTCAGCCCCCCTGAGCTGGGCTCTCCCCACAGCCCCAGCGAGGAAGAGGAGGAGGAGGAAGGGGCAAAGAAGTCCAAGAAGAAGAAGGCCCTGCAGGGGAGGAAAGGCCGTGCTGAGACCTCGTCAGAGGAGGCCAGCACCTCCGAGAGCAGCTCCTCCGGCTCTGACTCAGGCTCCGAGGCAGAGACCAAGCGGAGAAAGGCGGTGAGGGTAGAGCTGGGCTGGGCTGGGCTGGAGGAAAGCATGGGGACACCCAGCCCCCCTTTCACCCCCATCTCTACCCCTCTGCAGCCCCCCAGCAGCAAGGCTGGCCCCAAGGAGATCTCCCTGCTCGACCTGGATGACTGTGAGTGGCTGCCCAGGACACACAGGATGGCCATGGTGGTGGTGCTGAGGAAACTGAGGCACCGGCACCCATCCCAGTGGGACCAGGGTCTTGTGGGCCCTTTGGGAGCTGCAGAGTTGGGACAGGGATGGGTGGGGTGAGGGGTCCTTTTCTGCAGAGGATGGCTGTGGGACATGCAGATGTGCCCATGGGATAGGCCCTGTGTGGCTGTGCCCGGGGGGTTGTGTCTTACACCCGAGGAGCTGTGTCACCAGGGCTGTCCCCATGGAGTTGTGCCACTGGGGCTGTCCTTGTGTGGCTGTCCCCATGGGGCTATGCCACCAGGGCTGTCTCCACATGGCTGTTTCCATGTGGCTGCCACCAGGGCTGTCCCCATGGGGCTATGCCACCAGGGCTGTCCCTACATGGCTGTTCTCATGTGGCTGCCACCAGGGCTGTCCCCATGGGGCTGTGAGTTCTGTTAACCCTTTTTTCCTCCATCCCCACCCTGCAGTCACTCCCCCTCCTCCCCAGCCCATCCCCTCCAGCAGCATTGTCTCCACCAGCCTGGTGACTGACCTGGAGGGTCTCACGCTCACTGACACCTCCTTGACACCCACCGTAAGTGCCCTCCACGCCTTCCACAGGGAGCTCCCAGGGCTCCTGTCACCCACAGGGGGTTCTGGGGACCCCTGTCACCCGCAGGGGCCGCAGGGTGTGCTCGGCAGCCCACGCTGGTCCCTCGGTGCAGCTGCTGAGCCCGGCGTTTGGCACGGTGAAGACCTACGAGCTGCTACACCGCATGGCGGGCGAGGGGCTCGCCGTTGAGTATTGCTTCAGCCGCCGACCCTTCCCGGGGGACCCCCACATGGTGGCCGTCCAGATCCAGATCTCCAACAACACTGACGCTGAGGTGAAGAACCTGCGGGTCAGCGAGCCCAAGCCGCTCTCCGGCATGCGGATCCAGGAGTTCCCCGAGATCGGTATGGCATGGCACAGCACGGCATGGCACGGCTGTGATGCTGCAGGAGAACGGGGACAGGGGTTGGTGGGTGGAGGGGACATGGGATGCAGTGGCACCCCTGTGGTTCCAGAGAGCCTGGCGCCGGGGGACACAGCCAGCGTGGTGATGGGCATTGACTTCTGTGACTCCACCCAGGCAGCAAACTTCCAGCTGTGGTGAGCATCTGGCACCGGGTGTCCCCAGGGATGGAGGACAGCAGAGTAGGGCATTGGGTGCTCCAGGGAGGGGGAAAGTGGGATGGGCACTGACGTCCCTTCAAGGGATATGGAGCAGTCAGGGACAGGGAACAGCAGGACAGACCACAGCATATCCCAGGGGATATCCCAGCAGGACCGGGCATGGGGTATCCCAGGGGATGGGGGACAGCAGGACAGGCACCTTCCAGGGGAAGGAGGAAACTGAGATGGGCACGGGGTGGTTGGGGGACAGTAGGAAACTCACTGGGCTCCCTGCAGGGGACAAGAAGGTGGCAGCAGCTCCAGGTCCAGCCTGATGGGTTCCCCCTATTCCCAAGCCCTTTTGTGCCTTAGTTTCCCCCCAATCACCCCTGCCCAGGGCAGGGATAGGAAGTGGGACATGGAGAGGGGACACATTTTGAGCATGTGCCCCCCTCACCCGCCTGTCTCCCCAGCACCCACACACGCCACTTCTACGTCTCCATCCAACCGCCCGTGGGGGAGCTCATGGCCCCCGTCTTCATGAGCGAGAACGAGTTCAAGAAGGAGCAGGGTGAGTGGGGGACAGGGACGGGGACAGAGCGGTGTGCGGGCACCCACTGCTGACACTCACCCCCAATTTTGTCCCCTGTGCCGCCCTCGCCGTGGCCCTAGAGCACCTGGCACGGCCGGGTGAGGGTAAGTGGCTGCTCACAGGCCCCTAGACTAGCTCTGTTCCCCTAACCTCCTCCTGCACCCCCAGCCTGCGGGTTGGGGTCACCAACCTGGCGCTGGGGTGGCCCTGCTGGGTCCCCACAAGGTGTGGAGGGCTCATGCCACCCCTGGCGCTCCCAGCACTGTGTCCGGTGAGTGATGAGGATGCCCTGGCCCTGTGTTCCCATGCTCCTGGAGCAGCACATCCCTGCCCTGGCCCCATGGATGGGGGGCTGTGCTGAGTGGGGGGTGCTTGGTGACCTGCAGCATCCAGCCCCATTGCTACTGGTTACAGGAGCAGCCCATCCATCAGGCAGAGACATGGGGATGAGCCTGGGCAGGGTTGTGAAAGAAAGATTTTCCCAAATCCACTGAATCCTGAATAAGGAGCAAGCAGGGCAGCTATTTTAGGATGTGCTGGGGGACCAGGATACAGTCAGCTGGCAGCTGGAGTGACTTAGTTTGGGAGATGGTAAAGCAGGGCACAGCAGGAAGTGTGGCTGGAGACAGGCAAGTGCCTCTGCTGCCTGCTCCAGGGAAGCTGACGGGCATGAGTGAGATCACAGAGAAGCTGACGCTGCCTGAGAAATGCCGGAGCGACCACGCCATTGTCCAGCAAGTGACCTCGGCTGCCAATGTGGGACGTGTGCCCTGCGGTGCCAGCAACGAGTACAGGTAGCTGGACTCCCACACCAGGATCAGGCAGGTGCTGTCACCTCTCTAGTCCCACCTGAATCAGAGTGGGGACACTCAGGGTTTCCTTTAGGACAAGAAACCTGCATGAACCCACATGTGACAGTGCTGTGGGTGGAGGCACCTGTCTGGTCCCTGCTGGAGCATCCCAGGGGATGGGAGGGAGATAGGGGACAGCTTGCCCTGAAGCTCCATGTTCACTATTTGGCAGGTTTGCAGCCAAGACAGTGACAAGTGGGAGTCTGGTGCTCATCACCCTGGAGCGGCGGGAGGGCGGCTTGGCCCAGCTGACCATCAACAGCGAGAAGATGGTTATCGGCACCATGCTGGTGAAGGACATCAGCCAGGCCCTGGCACAGTGACAGCCGGGCCCCGCCACACCCACGGCCCTGCCCTCCCACTCCCTCTGCTCCACACTGCTCCCCAAAACATTTCCTGCCCCAGTCCCAAAAGGAGTGGCAGGCAGCAACCCCTGGGCCAGCTTTGCTGCTGGAAGGAAGGAGTGGGACAGGGCACATGGGATGCAGGGAGATGTCCTACTCAGAAGGGTGGCAGAGGTTCCAGCCCCCACGGAGCACAGCGTGCCCCCAGCCCCTCACCACCATCTCCCAGTGTAACCCTTATTTATTATGTCCAGGATCTCCTAATAAAGCTCTTCTCCAACCTGCTCCATTCCCCTCTGCTCTGTGTGCACAGCGGCTGGATCAGCCCCAAACTCCCCCCATGCTGGGCTTTGCCAGCCTCCTTTGGGCAGCCACAGGGACATCAGGGGACCAGCCATCCCTTAGGCAACTGGGAACATGCAGAATCTCCCAGGAGTGTGTGGCTGCTGGCTCCTGAGAACATGGAATCGGGGTGAACCCTCTGGGGCAGAAGGCATTTGGTCCAACCAGGGATCTGAGGAGTCCTGGGAGGGTTCCAGCTATTTATTCAAGGCAGAATTGCTCATGCTTTGACCACAGAAATACCTGCTACGTCAGGGCTGGGTCTGTTCTGCAGTGTCACTGGAGGGATTCCTGAGTTCAGCTCCAGGAGGTTTTTCATCTCCAAACTGGGATTAAAAAAAAAAAAAAGGAAATTTGACTCTGTATTAAGATTTCTCCTCCCAGCACAGGCTGGGTGGGATTTCAGACAGTGCTGGCTCTCTCCATACAAAGCTGCAGCCCAGCTCAGAGCCAGGCCTGGTACTGGAGGCAGAGGATGAGCAAAGGACGCGCAGGAAGGTCTGAATCCCAAACTGCCTCCACTGCTGCAAAAAGGGTGAGAGGCTTTCTGCTTTTTCTGGGTAAGAGATGGGATAAAACCATCTTTATGTTTTCTGATGGGTGAGGAATCACTGGCTGGGGCAGCAGCACCAACCACTGGATGTCAAGTGCTTGTTCCACAGGGAAAAGCCCATTCCCAAAACAACATGGGCTGTAGCCACAGCCTCAGTGATGCCTTGCATCTTGGGAAGAGGATACAGTTGTGAGCCTCAGTGATGCCACCACTCCATTCCCCTTAGGAAGGCTGATTTAAGCTCTCAGGGGTCCCATCCCCTCACAGGGGGACAGGGAGAGTGCCACAAGCCAGCATGTGGAGAGCTGCTGGCGCTGGGGGTCAGGGCTGAAGCAGGACTCACAGTGCCACCACCACCCCACTCCACTTAGCGGGGCTGATTTAACCCCTTGAAGGTCCCATCCCCTCATGGAGGGCTGATTTAAGCCCTAGGAGGTACCATTCTTGTGTGGGCTCATTGAGCACCACAGCCTGTATGTGGAGAGATGCCGATGCTGAGGCTGCCCTTGGGGACCTCATTTTAACCTCTTGGGGGTCCCATTCCCTCATGGGCTCAGTGAGTGCCACAGCCAGTGTGTGGAGAGTGGTTGGCACTGAGAAGCTAAGCCAGGCACTGCAGTGCCACAACTACCCCATCCCACTTAGGGGGGCTGTTTTAACCCCTTGGGGGTCCCACTGTCTCATGAGGAGCTCAGTGAGCACCACAGCCCATGTATAAAGAGCTGCCGACGCTGAGGGGGCTCAGAAAGGTCTAAAGCCAGGCACCACAGCGCTGCTACGACCCCATTTCCTTTAGGGACCCCATTTTAACCCCTTGGGGGTTCCATTCCCCTCACAGGGAGCACCACAGCCTGTGTGTGGAGAGCTGTCGGTGCTGAGGTGTGGCTGGGAGGGCTCCAGCTGGGCACCTCCCCATTCCCCTTGGATGGCCTCATTTAATCCCTTGGGGGTCCCATGTCCTCATGGGTTTACCGAGCATCATGGCCCAAGTGCAGAGAGCTGCTGGCACTGAGGCTGCCCTTGGGGACCCCATTTTTACCCTTGGGGGTCCCATTCCCTTCATGGGGGGGGCACAGTGAGCACCACGTGCTGCATGTGAGAACTGCCAGCACTGAGGTGTCCCTGGGAGAGGGGCTGCACTCAGATACCACAGTGCCACCATCACCCCATTGCCTTTATGGGGGCTGATTTAACCCCTTGTAGGTCCCATTCCCTCACGGGCTCAGCGCGTGCCACAGCCTGTGTGTGAATACCAGCCAGAGCTGAGGTGTCTGCAAGGGGGCAGCCAGACCTGGAGGCAGCCTGACACCACAGTGCCACCATCACCCCATTTCCCTTAGGAGGCTGATTTTAGCCCTTGAAGATCCCCATTTTAACCCCGGGGGGGGGGGTCCCATCCCTTCACGGGGAGCACAGTCCACAGCCCATGCATGGAGAGATGCCAGGTGCTGAAGCTGCCCTTGGGCAGATCCCATTTGAACCCCTCGGGGGTCCCACCCCCTCATGGGGGGCACAGTGAACCCCACATCCCGTGTGTAGGCGCGGCGGGCGCTGAGGGGACCCCGGAGGTCTCAGAGCGTCGCGCGGGAGGCGGCGCCGCCCCTCACACCTCACGCCTCAGCCCGGAGCCGCCCAAGGTGCCACGCGACCGGCGCGCGCCGGGCGCATGCGCCGGGACCCCTCCCCTCAGGTGCCCCCCTCCCCTCTCCTCCCGCCCCCATTTCCGCCCCCCCGCCCCCCCCGCCCATAAAAGCCGGCGGGGCGGGCACGCTGCCGCTGCCCCCGGTGTGCCCTCCGCATCCTCTCCGACGGACCGACCGCCCCCACGCAGCGCTGCCCATGGCTTTCCCGCCGGTGAGTGCGACCACGTGCTGCCGTCCTGAGCCTCGTGAAACCGCCCCCCCACGTGGTTTCACGCGGCTGTAGGGAGGGAGTTTCCCGCCGTTTTACCTGTGTGGAGGGCGGGTGGGAACCCCCGCTTCCCTCGGTGGGGAGGGGTCGGGGACCCCCATCCCGCAGGAGAGCGGGATTCCCCTGTTCCCCGTGCAAAGCGCTGGATAGTATTCCCCTTCTCTTTTGGACCGACTCGAGGGGGTCCCTCTGCCGAGGTACCGCCGGGAGAACGGGGCTCTGAGGGAGCTCAGCCTCAAGGAACCCATCAACTGCCCCGCGCTGCCTTCAGGGAAACGCTGCAGGAAACCAGGTCCCTGTCCGGCGATCGAGTGGTGCCTGCGGTTCCCCTCATCTCAGGTTTTTAGGGGGTTGAAGTTGGGCTGGAGGTACCGAGCTCTGATTTGGATGGTGGGGCGTGTTTTGGCTGGAGGGGGTATTTGCTGTTGCAAGTGGTAGTTCTGCGTGCTTCTGAACCGCCTTTTTTAGCGTGTAAAGTAAACAAAGCTGCCGCTTTACTCTTAAAGCGGGTGCTGCCAGCTCCATGTAGTGTCTGGCTGTTGTTGGTGACACAGGAGACTCTGCCCCTACGTGTGCTGTGTGGGCAATGGCAACTTAGAGGCAAGTCTGAAAAACAAGTTCTTTTCTTTACCCTTCTCTATTCCCCAGCTGAAAGCAATTAATGCTCGTTGTGGCTGCCCCTGTGGTGGGCTAACGAGGTGTGTGCTGGCACCTGGAGCTCTGCTGAGAGGCTGCAGGTACAGCTGTGCGCAGAGGGGAGCTGGGCTTTGTGAGGAGCTTCGGGAGCCTATTGCTTTGTTGCAGTTTGTCTCGACTGAAAGTTTCCGTCAAACAATTAAAACCTTATTCAGCTTGGATATTGTGCTGCAACAGGCAGCTGTGGGTATTGCTTGTGTACAAGGCTTTTTGAGTGATGGCTTCAAAATGTTTTGCTCTAAGAAAAAGAAACACAACAAAACTAAGAAGTAGCTGTCTTGACAGGGAATTGTCTTTTAAAAACTGGAATTTTGGCAAAATTGGTGTTGTCCTGAAGTCAGTGCTCTCCTGTGAATTAAAACCATCAAAATCCTTTCGAGTTTTGATTCCAGCCAGCTGTGTCCAAGATATCTTCACGTAGTAAACCCTGGGACAGCTCCTTAAGTTCAGCCTTGCTGATGATGGCAGTGCTGGTGCAGATTTGCTGAACCCTGTCTGGGATGAGCTTGGGGTGGGAGTGTGTTGTTTGGTGGAAACAGTTACACCAGTGTTGTGTTTTGGCATGAGTGTAGCTGACTTCAGCTTGGGAAGCAAAACACACCACTGAAAAAGGATTTTTAAAGCTGCCTTTCATTGAAGTGCAGAACCATCTTGGCTTGGTTATATTGAGACTGGCACCATATTAACAGCATCTCAGATTTTTGTCTTGGGATTCAAGGCCCTCTTGGCTGTAACTATAGCTACAGCAAACCCTCCGGGCATCAGGATGGTGCTGCCCAGGTGGGATTTCTAGGGAAGATATAAAAAGCAAAGGCTGCAGTGTAGCTGAGGTGGATGAGCCTTGCCTGCTCCACAGCGTCCTCAGGAGCTAATGCACATCTTGGCCATACCGGCAGCCAGACTGTGTTTAATGACTTCCCTAAGGATTAGGATATCCTAATCCTGTGCCAGTGCTGTTGTGATGCTGCAGGTTCTGCCTAGCCCAGGGATTTCATTATCTCTAGGTTTCCTGCAGGTGCGTCTGGGGCTGTGGAGGTACCTTTATTTCTACTTGCCTTGGACAGCTTTGGTGGGTTTAGCTGCACAGGTGTGTCTTGTCCCAGCAACACTGAGTGCTGCAGGTTGTGCCTGGAGTGGGACCTCCTGCAGGTAAACCGTGGGCTGTGGGGTTGGTATGGGGCTGCTGGGCTGGGAACTCCAGGGACTTGCCACCTTCGTGATGCACAGCCAGCAAACAAGAGCTATTTGCCGCGGTGGTTAAGACTTGCTGGTGGTCTCTGTGTTACTCTGAGGGAGGGGGAAACTCCTCCTCCCTATTTTTTGGCTCTTGTTTTTTCACTTCCATGTGTCTTGTCTGGACTGCTAGAGGTGTCTGGAGCCTAAGAGTGCCCTCCTTGTGCCCTGGGGATGAATTTTCCTGCTTGGATGTAGGTTCTTGGCTGAGCCGGGATATGGAGGACTGCACTCCTGCTTGAGTTTCATCTTGTGTCTGTGTCCCAGCTTGGCCACAGTGATTTAACCTGCAGCCTCAGGATCGTTTGCTCTGTGGTGCTAAGCCTGCTGCAGGGAACTGAATTCCCCCTCTCTGTGTGTGATCAGGAACTTCCCCAGAAACTCGCAGCTCTTAAACAGACAGTGGGTGTCTTAACAGGTGTCAGGAAGTGGTGTCTGACTTCTGGTGGCTTTAAAGCACCTGTCGATCGGCTTGGTAAAATTGTCTGCTTCTTTGGATTGGGATTGTGAGCTGTAGCTGGGTGGAATGGCTGAGAATGTCTGTCGGGTCCCTGGATACGCCTCGGGGTGTCTCACATTGTGCCTGGTCACTGCCGGGGCCCGCAAAAGGACCCACCAGTGCTGCTGGACTGGTGCCTCTGGGAGCAGCGGGGAACGATGGGGCGTGGGCTGTAGCTGTAGATTGTAGCTGCCGTGTGAAGAACTTCCAGGGAACCCTGGAGAGGCAGCGTTGCCAAATCCTTCAAGGTGGAGTAGGGAAAGTGACTCTGAGCTAGGCTCGGGAGCGCTCCTCTTGGTGGGGGGATGCCAGAGCGGAGTCTGCTCTGAGGACGCAGCCTCAGAGCTGAACTTTGGTATTTTTGGTATATTTTGGAAATATTAGTATATTTCCGAGAAGAAAGGATTTGGGTGGATTCTCCAGCTACACGTTGCAAACTCTTTCCACCGTCCTATCCAGGCTGTTGGGGGTGGTTTGAGCCCTGCGTGCTCTGAAGACCTCCAGAGACCTTCTCAAAGGAGTAGCTTTATTTTAGGGGTCGAGGGAAGAGGGTGAGCAACGAGCCCCTTCCTACATGGGGTTGGGTGCCAACTCCCTGTGTCCAGGATGCTTGCAGTAATCTCAAGGATATCCCTGACACTCTAAGGTTAAAAGCTCTGTAGTGGAAGGGATTTTTGTGGAAAGCCTTGGCTGTGCTCTTGCTGGTTTCTGTTCTGTTTGGAGCAGGACTGGTGTTGCCAGTTGTGGGAAGTATCAGAGGCTAAATGAGCAGCAATGGGTGGGGTGCTCGGCTGGCTGCTCGGGGTTGTTTTGTCTCGCTAGCACAGACTCCGAGCAAAAAGCTTTGCCTCCCGCTGGAAGTGGTTCTTTAGCAGGAACAGGAGTAGAATGTGGAGTTCCACAGTTGTGCCAAGGCAGCCTGATGCGGGGCTTCTTTTTATTAAAGACGACTGGCAATAGTTTTGTAAATTGAGCTTCTGTATTCCAGCTGCTTTTTATAAAGATGACTTAAAGCTTGCTCTGCCTGTTCCCTCAGCCTGCAGCTCGCTTTCAGCCATACCTGTTCTGCTTTTGGAAATCCTCCTGCAGAGTCCCGGGACCTTGTCTGGGGGTGGGCTGAGCGTTTCAATAACAAAAATCCAGCCCTCAGTGCTGAAAAGGTGCTAATAGTCCTAAATGGGCTGTAGTTTTCCAGCAATTGCTCAGGTCCCGCCAGGAGGCACCGTGCGAGTTGACAGTGCAGTAGCTTATTCCTGCTGCTTCCAGGACTGGCTTTCGTTTGCTTTTTAGCTAAATGGGGGGGGGAGGGGGAGGTGGAGTAAACTGTCAGATCGAGCATTATGGCAGTAACAGTGCTCCTAATGAGGAGGTGAGGGGTGGAATGCAAGTCCCAGACGTGGGCCGGGCTAAAATTGCCTTCTCTGCGTGAAAGCGGTGTAGTCCTGCCTCCTGAAAGATCACCAAGGGGTCATTTGGAAGTACAACCTGCTCGGCGCTTCAGACTTGCTTGCGAGTGAAGCAGAACTGTGGGGTGAGGCTTGAAACTTGCAGGGACACATCCAAAAGGTGGTGCCTGTATTAAATGTCTCCTTGACAAGTACAAATGGCCCAATTTAGAGCTTTAGAGTGTGTTGGAGGAGCAGGGGCTCGTTTGCCAGCCTCGCTGCAGTTCAGTTCTTTAACTTGATTTGCTTAATAGCCGGGATTCTGCTCCGGAGGCCAGAATTGGTGAGGTTGTGCCTCCCTGCTCCTCTCTTTAATGCGGGTCTTAATTGCCGGCGATACCGATTGCTTAGCAGAGTCCTGCAGTGGCTTTTGGGTGGCGGGCAGACCTGCTCTTGGCCCAAAAATGCTGGGAGAGGTCATGTTTAGCGGTTTCTAGATTGGCAGAGGTTTGAATGTGGTGCAGCTGCTTCCAAACTATCCTGGATGTCAGCGGATTGTGAGCAGAGGCGGGGAAGCATCTGCTGTTCCTCGTTCTCTGCACCGGCACCAGGGAGCAGGAGGGGTTTGACCCTTCCCGTGCACAAGCTTTACAAGAGGTGGTCCTTGTTTAGGATGGTCCCAAAACCTTGATGCTGGTGGCTGCTGCCTGAAGGGAAGATCAGGATTTGATCCTCTGCCTTTCCCCAGGATTTGGGGCTGTTTGATTAGCTGGGAAGCAGTATTTTTGTTTTTTTTTTTTTTGTTTTTTTTTTTTTTTTTTTTTTTTTTTTGTTTTTTTTCTGCGAACCTGTTTTCTGAAGTGATTGCTGCTGACTTGGATCATTCCAAGATGTTGAGAACTCTAACGCGGGTGGGGAGGTGAGCCCTGCTCTCCTCTACTGTGCATAGAAGCTGCTGTGGTTCTTTGTGGTGTCTGCCTTGACCACGAGCATCCCCTCCCGTTCCCCAGTGTCAGGAGGCTGATTCTGGGGATAAGGCATGTGGCTCTGTTACCAGATCTACTTAAACTTTATGTGCTGGAGAACAGCAGCAGGGAGCTGTGTTCACAACCCAACTAGTTTGGGTGCTATGGCTGTTGGAGCCCATCCCTGGTACCTGTGTGTGGCAGTCAGTCTGCTTCGATGTGCATTGCTGACAAATTGCTGACCCGTTTGCTTAACTGCTTCTTTAATGCCAAGAATTGGGCTTGAGTGTTGCTAAGACCTGGAGCAAAAGCTAATGTGAGTACTGGAGGCACTCCAGCTTTCCACAACGTGTTGAAAGCTGAGTACTTGCCTATTTGACACAAATACTTGTTCTTTTTTACCAGAAGGAAGATCCTGGGAGGAGCATCAGAGACTGCTGGGATAGCCCAAATGCCCCTGCACTTTCCACTTGCAGCAATGCAGATATATTCCGCCGAATAAATGCCATGTTGGACAACTCCTTGGATTTCAGTGGAGTCTGCACCACGCCTGTCACAAGAAGTAAATGTGACACCCTGCCAGGTGATGGATGTGGTTGGGATGGAGGGGGGCCGAAGGGGGGGAGGCACTCGGTGGGACCTGGTGAACATGTGGTGGTGGTGGCTACTGTCGGTGGGATGGGTGCTGGCATGTGCTTATGATCAGAGGTGCTTGGAGTCAGGGTTAATGCTTTTTTGGTGCTGAGAGGCTTTGCTTGTGTGCCTGAAATGAATAACCCGTGTATTCCCTGGCACTGTGGAGGTGCCTGGGAAGGCTTGCTTGCCTTCCTGTGATGCTGCAGGTCACTGTGTGGGCAGGATGTGAGTGCTTGCTGCCTGACCTGCCAACTCCTGGTGTGGATGATTCCAGCAGACTCCTTTAGCCTGCCTCTCTTGGAGGCAGGATTCATCTGCTTGCAGGGTTGGTGAGGCTGATCTGCTGCGTACATTGAAATTTCAAAAGTCTTTTGCATAACCTTATTTGCCACAGGTCAATTAACCTGTATTTAAGAGCACACCAAAGCAGCACAGGTGGGTGCAGACCTTCCTGCAAAGCAAGCCTGGTGTGATGAAATCAGTGCTGCAAGGTCTTGTTTCCTCCAGGCTGAGGGGGGTGGGCATGTTCTGCTGCCTCAAAACAGAAGTTCTGTGCCAAAGCAAAGAGTGTTGGATCGGGTCTTATTTTTATCTGAGTGAAGGACGTGCTTTTGTCCCTTTGCAGCAGCCCAGGTCTGCCAGTAAATGTACCTGTGCCTGATGTTCCTCTTGCCAAAGCAACTCTGAGCAACGGTGCTTGTGCCAAGGATTTGGGCACTCGAAAGAGGTTGCTGTTGCCTCTCTAGCCTTTGAATTATAGGGTCAATAAACGCTTCGGCCATTATTGGAAACAAACTGACCCTCTGGACGTGTCCCAAAACAAAGTGGGAAGTAAAGGGCTAAACCTCCCCAGCTGGTGACCTTGCAGGCTGCTGTGGGCAGAGCAGCTTTCTCTGCAGTCACTTGGAGACAGGGTTGGCTTGGGCTCGTGGATAAACCCAAGTTTTAATCAGGTGGATGTGTGGAAAAAAGCTCCAAACAGGTGTCTAGGCATCCTGTGGGTCTGTTTGATGCCTGTGCAGTGTAACTTTGTTCTGGGCTAGTGAAATGACTGCTACCAGATGACTTCCAGTGCAGCTTAATCTCCTGGGTATTTGAAGGGCTTAGCACTGTGGACCAGGGGCCGATCTGGCCACGTGATCCCATGCTGGCGCTGCAGAAATACCGGAGGAAGTGAATCCGTTGGCTTCGAGGGCTGGATCTGTGGCCAGCAGTGCTTGAAGCGTGCCTGGTAAGGTGGCAGTGGAGGATGTGCTGGGTACTCCTGAGTAGTGAATGCTAACTAACGTCAGTGGTGGGGTTAGTGGTGCATTTTTAGAAATTTGCTGTTGGACTGAGCGGGTTTGACTTTTTTTGTCCTCTGGCACAGTGGGAGTCAGTGCTGTATCTGATCTGGATGCACTGGAAGCATAAGGGAGGAATAAACCAAAGTATTTTCCTTTATCTCCATACAGTGAGTTCCTGAAAGAGTTGTTTCTGACTGTCTTGTAGAAATCTTAGCTATAGCTCTTCCTATTCCATTTGGGATGGGAATGTTTCATAGTGTCATAAACACTTTCAGGATATTTCCTAGTTAAGTTTCAGCTTACTTGCCAAAGTTAACCTGGTTGTTAGGGGAATTGTCTCCACCCTCTATGGCAGATTCATCCTGTGAAGTTGTGGGTTAGTTCTGGGTTTAGCACATCAATTTTAATTTGCAGTGCTGTCTTCTAGACTTGGAGAACTCTCCTCTGAGGAATGGGGGTGTTTGCCTGACACTGAAATGGACCTGCTTACTGACCTGCTGCTTGTGAATGTTTGCTTGCTCTGCCTATTCCTGTGGTGTTTCTTAGGGATGTCTGGAGTGGAGAGTCTGTCCTGGTGTGGAGCTGCTGTGAGGTGGTGCCTTGGCTGGAAACCCTGAGCTTCCCTTCAGCTGTATTAAACCACTCATGTTTCAGGTGATCACTGAGTAACTCCTGTTGAAGATGCCTTGTAGGGCAAGTGCAGTGGGACTTGCATGTAAAAAAGGGAGTCCTCCTCTTGCAAATGTTATTTTTACTGCAGGGAAGTTGTACTTTGGGGACACCCCAAGCAGCTTTTTGTGTTCCTGCTGTGCAGCTGAGGCCAGTCTCCCTCCCCTGTGAGTGCTGGTACAGCCACTCGTGCAGCCTGGGGACCAGGGTGGAGGCCCTGCTCAGCAGTAGCTGCCCTGACAGCAGGCCTTTAGCTTGTATTAAATCCCTGGTGCAGCAGCACAGATGGTCGTGATTGTGTGAGGAAAGAATTCCTCACTTCCCAAAGGATATAGGGTGCTGCTGAGCCAAGCCTGGGGAGCGGCTGCCTTGGGTGCCCTCACCATTTCTGCTGGTGGAAATATGAAGGTGCCCCTGGGCTGTACAGGAGACTGGTAAAAGAACAATCTGGGCCAGCAGTTACCAGGTGTAAGTTGGTGGATGAGTCAACACCTGCCAGAGCATCAGCAGTGCAGAGCTGTGGGTCTCCTGCAGTCCCAGCCTTGTTTCCTTAGTGTTGGAGCTGGGACCAAGGGCCTGAATGCAGCAGCTCTGCAAGCTGTGTCCTGTCTCTGGAGCTGAAAAGTGCCGCTCTTACTGTTTAATGGATTGCTGGTGAGAGTCTTCATGAAAAAAGCTGGCACTGCTAGCAAGGATGTGAATCCTGGGACATCTGTGATCCATAAATGGGGAGATGCTTTGGCACCTGGATCCTGGCCTAGGTTGTGCAGAAATTCACACCTGATGCCTGTAAAGCTGAGCACTAAAATTCAAAATATAGTATAGCTAACTGCCTGCTGCCCTGGGCAGATGGTTAAGCCTGGAGCAGGCTGTTGGACCTTGAACAAGGATATCCTGCCTTCTGTGAGCCTGGCTTCTGGGTAGGTGACCAGCAGAGAGAGATCCTTTGTAGTGTCTTGTCACTGCTCCAAGTCAAGTCACTTCTGAAGAATTCATGAGCCTGTGGCACTTCTACTTTGTTCCAGAAAAACTGGTGTACTGTAGTTAGGCTAGATTATTATACCAGGCTTAATGAGCCTGGAGATCAACCATAAATACAGTAGGTATAACAGGTGAAAGGACTGTCTTCTTACAACTTAAAACTCTTTTAGTGGGAGAACTTGGGGAAGAGATTTTATTCCAGCAGTGTAAAAGCTTGGACCTTAATCTATTCTTGGTCCCTCAAGCTTTTCAGTTGTCATCTTCAGGTCAAACTAAATTTATCCTGGCTTGGACTTGTGTTGAAGAAGGCCCTTTGAGCATTAAGAGGATTACACGTGGTGGAGAAGGGATGGCAGAAGTTCATGACCTTTCACTAATGCTATTGGGGAAACACGTGTGGGGACACCTTCCTGGGTGCACAGTGAGATCAGTACAGCAGCAGTCTGAGCAATGTGAGAGGACAGGCTGATTCAGCACTCTGGGATCCACACAGCTGGAGTGTTATCCCCATCCAGGCAGAGCTGGGACTGCCACTGGAGGCTCAGCTTGCCATACCTAATGTTTAGTCTCTCTAAAGATCATTTTGCAGCTGATGGTAATTCTTGGTGAATGTGGTTGCCTCATCAGAGTCATCTGTGTCATCATGCTCAGCCTCACCACTACCTCTGAATTTTGCAGGGGGCTGCTCCAGGAGCTTCCCAAGCACCAGGCTCAGGCTTCTTTCCCAAACTTTGGGGTACAGTGCAGCAGCGTGGGGAGAGCTGTCATTGTAGAACCTGTCTGGTGGCTTCTGGGACAGGATTGTGGTGCTGCAGAACACCTGCCTGTCAGGCTGCTTCAGTCCTCTCTAGGGAAAGGCAGAACCTCCTCGGTGCAGACATCAACCTTCAGTGGCTTTTAGCCTGGTCTTGGAGGTGGGAGAAAGAACATGGCCTTGACAGAGGTGGGAGTCAACATCTCCTGCTGGAATGCTGCTTGTCCTTGAGCAGCTGCTTTGAAGGGAATGTGGTTTTAAAGCTGCTCTGCATGTTCTTCACTGGTCTGAATAAGAATCTGAGCAAGGCCAGTTTGCTGATGTAGCAGGTGGTTTGTTTGCCAGGCTTTAAAGCTGGGACTTGCTTAGTGGAAGGTGCTGCTACCAGATTTGGTTTAAAAAAACCCCAAAATACTAAACTAGCTTTTGAAATAATCCTGTTCTGTAGGCACAACTTCCAGCCTAAGGAGAGCTAGGAGTAAAGCTCCCAGTTGAGCTTTTGCATGCCTGTTTTTGGCTTCAACTGAAGGCAGTGCTGGCTTAGAAAGAACTTTAAAGAATTATGGTACCCCCAAATGTCCCAGCTGCATTGATCTCCCTTTTGTTAGGCTCTGCTCACTTAAAAGAGAGAAAGCAGTCATTATTTTGCTATAACTTGACAGTCCATTGTGTGAAGAAATGGGAAATGCTTAAATGGTTTCCTGTGAATGGGAGTGGCTTCAGGTGCCAAGTGTAAAGGCTGTTAGTTGTGGCCCATCAGGTCCTAATGATTCTGAGTGGCTGCTTTATTTAAGGAAAACTGAAGGACAAATGCAAACCCAGACTAGCTGATGACTAAATTGGCTTCCTGTTTGCTCTTAACTGGAGTCAGTTAATGATCTATCACTTGTTAAGCCACCCAAAAAATGTCTCTGATATTGAAATGTCAATTCCTCTGCTCTTCCCTGTCCTGCAGCCTTGACAGAAGATGCCAGACAGCACTGGGTGCAGCTGACCTGATGTGTATGGTCTGAGATCAGGGAACAAAATGCTGTAGGATGCAGAGACCCAAAAGGTAGCTCTCCTTACCTGTAGTGTGTGGGGTTCCCAAGGTCCTGAGGCTGAGTGTTAGCAGGAGCTCAGCTGGATCTGGCAGCTCAGAACCCTTCTGCCTGCCCCAAAGAAACACTGGATGCCAGGCACACATCTGGAACAGTGAAATGCCACACCTGTGCCCCAGGAGAGGAGCACACCTGCCTGTGTCCTGGCCTTTGGATTTCAAGTGTCACATTGACAGGTCTTTGTCTAAGTGGGTATGATGCTTTTCAGTACTGGAAAAGTGACTGTAGTAAATGGTTTTTGAAGCAGATCAGTGTTGTGCAGAGAGCAGGTGCTTGGCCTGGAGCTGTTGCACTCTGCAGTGGTCACAAAGTGGGTGGTGTTCCTGATGATCCAGCAGTTTCCTGATGTACTGAGCTCTGTCATTCAGGTTTTGGTGCTGTACTTCTGTGATGGCCTCTGTTACTCTTGGAAGAGGGAAGTAGAGCAGCAAGATTGTTGCAGTGTCTCTTCCTTGGTTTCTGAATTAGCTGTTTACCAGCTGTTGAAGTGTTTGTGGTTATGGAATAAGGCAGACTCCTTTATCTGGCTGGGAAACAGGTCACAGCAGCAAGTGACTCCACTTGAGGAAACCTTCAGATTAGAGGGGAGATGCTTAGTTGTGTTTCAGGAAAACCTCTTGTAACTTGTAGGTTTATGACTAACAAGTGCTTTTCTGATGATCTCCACTGTACTTTGGGAATACAAATCGCTGATCCTCTAAGAGCTTATACTTGATATTTGTTTTTCTTGTGTGCAAAACGCATTTGAGAGGCTTAGTTTTCAGGGGTGCAATTCTCAGCCTTTACAACTGGAGGTGTAAAGAGGTGTGAAAGGAAAAGCAGTGCTGCTGCTGCCAGCTGCCTTCCCATTTGTGATCCAAAGGCTGCAGAACTGCTCATCTTGCCTCATGCTTCTCTGGATTTGGTTTGGAAGTTGAGCCTTGGTCAGAGCTTTAGTTCACAAGGCAAGTCAGGTTTTGTCAGTGAAGAGAGCTTACAGCTGAGCTGGGCTTATCATTCCCCTGCCTTCAACACTAGGGGGCCTTGTTCATGGAGGGACTTTCTCTGGATTCAGGCTCTGCTGGAAACCAGCCTGTGGGAGCAAAGGGAGAGCTCTTCCTGGCAGTGGAGGTGGTAGGAGTGGGATCTAGCTTGTTTGGTTCATGTTCGTTTTAACCATTCTGAGAAGGTCCAGAGGAATTAGGGAACAGCTTTTAAGATAAACTCCATCTGCTGGATCATTAGCTGGGTTTGTGTGAATGGCCTGGGTTTGGAAGGCTCAGACATCTGAACATCTTTGTGCTTGGTTGAAGCATCATATTTCAAGTGTCTGATGGCACAGGGATGCTGCTGCTGTGGAATGAGGGCTGAATCGTGCTGCTCTCTTAACATCTCTCCTGTTCTCTTAACCCACCTGCCACAACCTACCTGTGGATCCCAGCTCCTGCTGCCAGGCCCTGTGTGTCCTTCCCATGCAGGCTTAGGCTGTAATTTCCTAAGTACTTTCTTGTTTAAAATGCCTGGTTGGTGCAGCCATGCTGCATACCAGATCAGGAGAATGAGCCAGGCTTAAAACTAACTCCCTGTGGCTTGGTTTTAACCAGATGAGCTCCCCAGCCCAGCTTCCTGTGTGGAAACTCACCTGCCTAAAGTGGTGTGAGTGAGGAAGGGTGAACTGGGGTGGGGTCAGGTGCTGGGAGCTGTCCCTGCCTGCAGGTGAGAGCTGAGCTCTGGAGGTCCTCTCCTCTAAGAAGCCTTTGGAATGTCTTAAATCCAGTGCTGACAGTTGAAGCCTGGAAAATGCAGCTTTCCATGGGGGTGGTGGTGTGGAAAGCTGTCCAGCCTGTGCTGCGGTGCGTCCTGGCTCCAGGGATCTCCCGGACAGGCAGCAGCACGTCATCCAGGAGAGCCGCCTGCTCTGAGACCAGTGAGGGAGCGTTTCACTGAGGACTTTGATCTCATGATGCTGCTGAAATCAAACCAAACCGGCTTGGGAGGCGGCAGCTCAGTCTCTCCCAGACGCTCGGGCACGAGCCCAGGGCAGCACGGCTCCCTCTGCCAGGATGATTGGCTTCCAGTGGCAACTCCAGGGAAAAATCCAGGTTGGAAAGACTTGTGCTGGTGGTTGGGCCTTGGAAAAATCTGCAGTGAAGCATTTGGGTTGGGCCGTGTCAGGTTGCAAAGTGAAGTTATTTAGTATTTGGTAGATATTTAGCTACGAATAACTTGAGGTTATGACTCTTTAGACTTGTTTTTTTTTTTTTTGAGTTTAATTTTTCCTGCTTTAGTATGTGATTAGTTTTGTCTGCCTACGGCAGTTGATTACATTGTAACAAATTTCCAGACTCTAGCCTTTTAAAAAGAACTATTCCAAAAATCTGCTTAAGTTCTCTTTTAAGTTGGTGTTTTTCCTGGATGATCTGTATCCATCTTTTAGCCTGGCTTGGGAGCATTAAAGGAGAAGCAGACTTGTGCTGGCTGTTTGCTTCCGGTGGGAAAAGGTCTAATTAAAAACTGCTGGTTATCTGAGTGAATTCTGCTCTGTGCCTGAGCAGTTAAAGCTGTAACTGGATTGCAGGGAGCTTGTCTTTATTGTAGATTGAAGTCATCAGAGGGAATCACGGATCTTTTGAACTTGAATCTGATTTGGTTTAATTAAACAAAACAGCTTATTTCCTGAAAAATGCAGATAGTGAGGGAGAATGTGGCTGGATGCTGTGGAGCGAGTGCTTCCTGTTGCTGATAAATTTGTTCTCTGTTTTCCTTACTTCTTCAGTAGTCTGTTCCAAGCTGTTTGGGTTCAAGTTGTGTTGTCAGTCAGTGCTGTATCCATGCTTCCCAGAAGATGAAGCTTGGTGGGAATTAACCCTTTGAGTCTTAGCAAGATCCTGGTCCTTAAAGGGCTGGGAGTCTTCTGCTGCCAGGGATCTGGGCAAGAGCACAGCACTTGTGCATTTTCATAAACGCAAGGATGTTGCATATTCATATGGGCAAGTTGTGGTTGCTGTGGGAACTGAGTTGTCTGAGCACTGTGCCATGTCCTCTCCTCCCTACATCCAAAACAAGCAATCCAAAAGCTCCAGGAGGAACTGATGCGGTGAAATGCCCTGCTGGAGATGCAGCGTGATGCTGCCGGAGTTAATAGTTGATGCTGTTACAGGTGCTTTGTAGCAATGTGACTGAATTGGCACTACAGCTTGTACTAGTACTACTAGGAGTAGGAAACACCCTGGTGGGTGCTATCCTGGTGGAGTGCTGTGGAGGAGGCTGCAGCTGGGAGGGGGAAGGTGGAATGCTGCCAGCAGGTATGGTTGTAGCTGCTCTGATCCTGCCTGTGGTGCCACAGCCTCCTTGCTGTGGATCTGGGAATGCTGGCATTCCCCAAATCACAGTGGGGTGAAGGTGGGTCCCACCTCTGGTGGCATCAGTGGCCTGTCACATGTAGGGTATCCAACCGCCACCAACCTGTGCCTGGGCTTTGCTCCTGGGCGTCCGAGTGGCACGGGATGTGGCTGTGGAAAAGGAGGCCAGGAATGCTGTCAGGCTGTCTGGGATGGCCGGGGCTGCACGTGAGGGATAACGTGACAGGCTGGAGCGACTGCAGCGCCCGCGGAAGAGCCGGGAGCGGTGTGTGCGAGCGAGGTGTACATCTGATGGCACCGTGGGAGGCTGTGGGGGCAGGGGGAGGAGGAGGAGACAGCTGCTGCTGCTTGGAGCTGGCTTATAAATGCCCTCTGACTCAGATTTCGGGTAGCACAGCTGAGCATCTTGCGGTTTCATCAGCCCCCAGATCCCTGCGTTAAACTGGAATTCTCAGACTATGAACCTGCTGTGTTTCCTTAGGCTGTTGGCACGGGCTTAAACCGAGGCAAGAATCCGGCATCTCCAGTACCAGTAGGCTTGTGAACACCCTGCAAGGGAGGGGAGGGCTAGGAAGGGAGGACCAGGCGGGAGGAAGGTAAACAGGCCGTGAAGATTCCTGGTGTGAAATGGGTCCGGCTGGTCCTCTTCCTCCTGTACGAGCGGGATGTGCCCGCTCGGGCTGGACCCGAGATAATGGGCTGCTCTCTGGGTAGTGGGGGTTGAAGGTTATCCTTGTTACTCAGGGGTAAACAATGCCGAGTCAGTGAGGCACAGTGGCCAGGCTGAACCAAACAGATTATGCCAGCAGAATTGTGAAGCTTTGCATCGGATCTGAATCGGAGCCAGCAGCTGGAGGCTGGCCAGGACTAAAGTGTTTTTGGGTTTTGTGGGTGGAGGGAGGCGGGGAGAAGAGAGCTGGGTAGCACTAAAACTAACTGTCTGCTCTGTCGCTGCTGCTGCTCTCATCGTTGCTGGGGGGATTGCTGCCTTGAGCCTGGTGTCTGCTGTGCTGGGGAGCCTTGCTTTGTGCTGCCCGCCTCCCCTGATTCACTGGAGCTGCTCCTCTCTCCTCCTGCTGCCGTCTTGTCTGTCGGGGGAAATCTTATCCTTTCTTCTTACCTTTATTTTGTAAGAGCTGATGCAGTTCTCTTGCATGGCTGAGTGACGTCACTGTCAGCACAGTAAGCATCAGCAGCCTGGTCACATGCTGACCCAGTCAGTAATGCAGACGGGATAGGAAGGTGGAGGGGCTGAGGGGGGTGGGGGGCTGGATTCTGGACATATGGTAGTCCTCCCTTTTGGGGTGCAACTGCTGGTTGCAGAAGCCGTGGCTTCAGAGCAGCACGAGACCTGGCTCGGGGCTTAACGCTTTGGAAAAACTCCTTCTTTAAAAAGAAAAAAAGCAGCCCTGAACTCTCAAGCTTCTGTTTGTTCTCCATCTGAGCAGACATCCAGGACTCTGAAGAAGCAGTGGCAAGCAGGATGCTTTTCCCCACGTCCACGCAAGAGTCTTCCCGTGGCCTCCCAGACACCAACGATCTGTGCCTTGGCCTGCAGTCCCTCAACCTGACAGGGTGGGACAGACCCTGGAGCACCCAGGACTCTGACGCTGCAGCACAAACCAACACACAGTCCGGTGAGTCTGCTGACACACGCAGCAACAGTTGTTGGATTCCTTGTATGTTTTTGGCTGGTTTCAGGCTAATGTGAAGCGATGAGCTTGTGTAACAGGGCGCTGGTGGGGGCTCACGGGGGCTTCTCGACCCGTGGTGCTTGTGTAACGTGGCAGCTGAGTTGGGGAGGCTGTGGCTGCCTATGCCACAGCCCCCTCTGCTCTGCTGTCAGTTCACTGCAGACAAGAAGTGCCCGGGGTTGTTTTGCTCGGAGCTGTAATGCTGGTGGAGGAATAGCCTCGCTGGGAGGGGAGAAACCCTCTTGCTTCCTTTGGAGGGAGTGGGTGGGGGGTGTGGTGTCAGGAGGCTGAACGCTCCGGGTAGGAGTGAGGCTGAACTTCATTCCGGCAGCCCCAGGAAATCCCTGGTGGCAGGTAGCTCTGCAGGTGAGGGGATTATGCTTGCAGAGGGACCCCCCTGCCTGACTGCAAAGGTCCTGGCAGCCCTGGCACTGCCCAGCTGCTGTGGGGTGTGGTACAGCCAGCACCCAACAACTTCAGCTGGCAGCTCGCTGGCTGGGTGGGAGACTTGGAGGGATCCTTCTCCACTCCCACGCTCAACTAGAAATAGCGGGCTGTGCCTGGCAGTGGGCTGCAGGAGATGCAGTGGAATGGCTCCTTGTTTTAACTCTTCTGGTCCAGCACAAACCTACGTGATGGGCAGGGTGTGGGCTGGCAGCCACGCGCTGCTGGCTGGTGTGCCCTTCCCCCTCAATCCTCTCCAGTCTGTTTTTGCAGCTGGCATTGGATGGGGGGTTCCTGGGGTGCTGGGTACTTCCTTTGGAGCAATGTGGGGTTCAGTTAACTCTTCCAGAGGCACCAGCCTTCTCTCTTAAATCACAAGAAAAAGGGATGCTGAGTGCACAAACTTAGTGCATGCTTTTGGCCTGGTGTTGAAGCAGAGGTGTAGAACAGGGAAGAATTCACTTCCTAGCCTTTGAGGGCTGTAAAATCCAGTTTCACAAACGGTAGTGTGTTCGTTCAAGTATCAGTCCGTGGAAAGATCTAGTGCTTTGGCAGAGTTTGTACAAGTTCAGCCTGGTTGCTACAGAAACTCATCCCTTTATAGCAGCACGCTGCTGCTTTGTTAAAAGGGGAGTGCATTGCTGCACAGACTGGGGTGACACAGAGGCCCCAGGCATGGAGTTGGTGCTGACAGGAATAAAGAGAGCTTCTGAGGGGGCTGGGCAGTGGGATTTGCCCATGTAGATGTTGGGAGGGGGGCAAGGGGGTGCTGTTGACCACCTCCATCCAGGGGATGCTACCGTTGGGATAGGAGAAGCTTCTGGGACACAGCCCTAAATGTTGCTGCATGAGTTGTAAAACAACAACTGAAAAAACCACACTAGTGGGGTAGCAGAGTTTGAACAGCTTGATCAGCACAGCACATCTAATTTGCACAAGTCTTGGTGTGGGGCCTGCCTGTGGGCCCTGGCACAGGCACTTGGGCTCTGCCTGCAGCCAGGCTGTTGTAGCTTTATTAAGCCTTGCTCTGCTCTAGTGAGCAGACCTCCACATGGTCCTGTGGGCTTCCCCTAATGAACCAGGGAATACCACACGCTCCTGTCTGTCCTCCTTTCATTGCCAGCTGAAACCTTGAAGGAGAAGGGAGAAACAAGTTGTTAGTGTGCAGTGGGCTGGCCTGGTGCCTTAGAGCTGTGCTCTGAGCCCCTTCTGGCTGTTGGCAGCCAGTGGGGCCCTGCTGGTCTCTGTCTTTCAGGGTCTTTAATGGACGAAGAGCACACTTAGAGCAGGTGACACCCTCCTGAGTGGCTCTGCTGCTGCTGAAGCCCCAGCCACGGGCTCAGCGCTGCGGAACGAGGCTGGCACGCGCAGTGGCGGCCGCTTGGTGCGGATGTCCCAGCCCCACCTGCTCTGCTGTGCCATCTCCACTGCTCCCTTGGCCAGCTTCCTGCCAGGCAGCCTTGGCAGAGGCTCGGATGTCTCCGCAGTGCTCCGGCAGGCAGGCAAGCAGCGCTGGCATGAGCCTGGGGTGGGCTCTGTGCCTCGCAGGCTGGGCAGTGGGGCTGGCAGGGCCTGCTGGGGGGTTTCACTGCCAGGGGTGGAGGGGCTGCTGGTTTCAGGAGGGAGGTTCATTTGGAGATGATTTGAAGGTGCTCCAGTGACCTCCCTGCTCGCAGAGGGTGTATCTGGTGTCAGGTGCCCCCGCTGACTGCAGTGCATCGTGCTGGAGCTCCTGCTGCCGCAGAGGCCTGGGAAGAGCCATGGAAAGAACTGAGCTTCAGGCACAGCCCTGGGCTCTGAACTGCGCCCACTGTGTGTTTGCAACAACCTGTGGTAACAGCTGCTGGAAGATGGCACCCAGTGCTGTCTGGAGAGGCCTGTTTCCTCACTCCTGGTATTCCCGTTGGTACATGAAGGGGGAATAGCTGGGATGTAAAACCTGCCCAGCTGCAGCTGTGCTGCTTGCACAGAGGAGGCTCTGGCCTTAAGCAGCTCTGCAGAGGGTCTAGTTGCCCTATGGCTGGAGGTGTCATGGTTCAGAGACAGTGTTCTCCCTCTGTCCCACCTTCCCTTCCCAGCTGTGCAGCAGCTGGGCCACGAATGCTGATAGTCTGGGCTGCTGTTACTCTCCTGCTCTGAAAGTGCTGGGGACGGTGTGTGCTGACTAGAGAAGTGAAAGGCTGGTCCCTGGGCACAGCTGTTGTAGCGCTTCAGCTGCGCACACCTCCCGTGTCTGCAGAGCCTCTGCCCTTTCTCATTCCTAAGGACCATGGACTGGCAGTGGAGCTCCTTGGGAGGGGAGAGCTTATAGTTCAGGAGCATCTTTTGAAAGGCTGTGAAACGTTCTGGGTGGTAGAGGAGTGTTCTGTGTCTGAAAGCTGTATGGATCTGAGGAGCTGGCAGATGCCGGTGCTTCCAGGTGGCCTTTCCATGCTATGACGGGAAGAGGGAGGACGTGGTGAGGATGCTGCTATGTCTAAGTGCTGCTGAGGCCTGGAAGGCCTCAGCTGGCCTTGTCCCCCAAGGCCTGGAGTCTCCATCAGGGTGTCCTGTGAGCAGGTGAGGCTGCAGCAGAGCTGGCCTTTGTCTGGGGACAGGGAGGGCTGGCGCTGCCAAGCAGAGCTGTTGTGCCGCTGGCACCCAAGCGTTTGGAAGGTTCCAGCAGTGACTCAGCTGTGCAGACCCACAGGGAGGTGGCTGGAAGGGTGGAAATGCAAAAAAAAAAGCAAGCTAACAATCAGGCTATAAATATTGCTGATGTGGTCCCCTGCAGTGCTGTGCTTGAGTACTGATGAGCTGGGACCTCCTCTCCTCTCCCTGCCAGCACAGAGCTTCCTCAGCCTGGGAAGGACCTTTGGCTGCAAACCCGTCTGGTGTCACCTTGTGCTCCTAGGGCGGTGTCACCACACAGCTTGGTGCAGTGGGATCAGGTGCCTGCTGATCCAGAGACTGGAGAGCAGCGGGGGTGGTTTGTATGCCCCAATCCTGCCTACGTACCCTATTCCCAAAGGGCTGCTGAGCTCCTTGCATCCCAACAGGGTTATTTGTGAATTTTTTTGCTGCACCTGGTGCTGTAAGACACTGAGGACATGTGCTGAGCCCTGGGGAGTGTGCCAGAGGCAATGCCAGTCCCTGGTGTCTGGAGAGAGGCTCTCTGGAGGCAGTGGCTGCTGCAGGCTCGAGCTGCCGGCAGTTATTGGCTGTAGGATTGAACTGCTGTCTCATAGCAGGCAAAGCATCTCAAACCCTCTGCTGCCACTAGATCTGTCAGGCTGGAAATACTTCAACAAGTCCCAGAAACCTGCTCTGTGGCCTGGGGAGGGACTTCTGCAGGAAACTGGCCTTGAACACTTCCAGTCCCGCCATTCCTGGCTGTATTTCTTGAGGCAGTGTTTCCTTATCTTTAAAGTAGCCTCACAGTAGGCAGGCACGTGTGTTAAGATCTCGGAGTTAGTTCATTGCTCTGCAAAAGCAGGGAGGGAGATCAAGAGGCAGTAAGGTGGGACTGCCCTTGATGGTATCCTTTACCTTCACTGCCCTGTTCCTCAAGTGGCACAAGGAAATGGGGTCTCGATCCAGTTTTTGCCTGGAGAACAGCAGTGCACAGCAGATCCCTGTGCAGATTTTCGGTCTCCCTGGCTGGTTTTCAGCTGCTTGGTCTGGCTGGTCTGTCCTGCCCTACATTGGGAGCTGTCCCTATGTGGGACAGCAGATTTGCCTACTGGGAAATCATCCTAAAACCAGTCTCTTTAAGTTTGCAATGCTAACCTGCAAGGGTGTTTTCAGCAGGATCAAATCTTCTGGAGAGGATGTCTGTCTCTCTAGGTGAAGTCACCAGGTGAGCTCTTTTGATGGTGTCTGATGGAGCACCTTGTTGTATCTACCTCTCTGCTTGTTGTGTGCCCCTAAAGCTGCTGGTGCAGCTACAGATCTGAGCTTTTCCTTGGATCTGCTCTTGAGACTGCAGCTCCAGCCTCATCTGTACCCTCTGCGGGGTGGCTGCTGCTGTCTCATTCTCCAGCCTGCAAGGTTGCAGCTCCAGTCACTCTGCTGAGGAAATTGCCTTTGGTAAGGAAATGCTGCTGAATCTTCCCAGCCCTTGGTTCTCCTGCTTCCCAGAGCACAGCAACTAATTTTTTGCAATAAGCTTGCTTATCTGTAGTTGCTTAAAATCTGCTAGGCTGGAGCTGTTGTCTGTTGTGTGTCACCTGGCAGATAGCTGAGGCCTCTGAGCATGGATCACTCTGAAGTCTTCAAGGCAAAACCCACCTCTGAAGGATGAAAGAAAAGACCTGTTGCACAGGCAGAATGGTTGTTGTCATGGACTCCTGCTTTCTTCTTGAGAACAGCAGGAGGTATTCGTAAGCTGCTTCTTCAGGTTGGGCTGTTTCCAGAGTGTCCTCAAATGCTTCGTGTGGTGGCAGGTACCTGAACCCACCCAGATGAGCGTTGCTGCTCAGCCTGGGGGTGGCTGTTCATAAACACACTGTGGCAGTTGCTGGCCTTCCTCAGACTGCTGGTTTGAGTGCTTGGATGCAGAGCTTGGGGCAGGCAGAGGATTTGGATGAGGGAATTCCCCAGTTCTCCCTCTGTTTAATTTGCTGCTAGACTAACCCTGCTCTATAGAGCTCTCCCTTGTGCGTGTCCAAGTCTCTCCCTGCTGGTTTTCCTTCTGTCTTTTGGACGTGTGGCTTCAGAAGACCTAGTTGTATCCTCAGCTCCTGCATATTCCTGCTTGGCTGTGTAAAAATCCCTCTCCTTGTGCTAGAGGAATGTTTCAGAGGCTCATCCTGATGGGAGAGCTCAGCATTTGGATAACACTAGGTTGGCACTAGAGTATCCAAGGATGGTTTTTCCTGCTCTCTGGTGAAAGGGGAGCTTTGGGTGCAGGGAGCAAGTGCTTCATCTGAGTAAGACACAGTCAGATCGAAGCCCAAGTCTACTTAGAAAATGCAGTGAAAGGTTCTTTCACACTACTGATGGTGTGGCTGCTGGGGCAAGGAGATAAGGCTACCTCTTGCTGACCTCAAACCTGTGTCTGGTTCAGGTAAACAGGTATCCAGAGTTTTGGTGGTGTTCCTGAATTCCATATTCTAGGTGCCTGTTGTTGCCTTGAAAGGAAGACAGGCTTTCCCAGCAGCCTGGTGATGTTCAGGGAATAGTAGTGGAAGTACAAACATGGTGGTATTGCCTCCTGTTTGGAGTTTATGGGTGATAATGGCTTAAGGGAACAAAGCTGGGGGCTGCCTTGACTCTCCTGGTCTACTGCTTGGTGCTTGTACTCCAGGAGTCTCTGAAAGCTTGTCCTGTGCCATGCTGGCTCTTGTTGGGCTTTTCTGAGGCTGCACTTGGTGTGGGTGCTTAATGGGCACTTGTTCCTTGAGTGTTTCCATAAGGGCTGCTCATGGTCCGTGGGCTGATTCCTTAGTGGCCGTGCTGAGGAGTGGGAAGCAGGGAAGCACTTAATAGCTGCACACTGCTCATGTGGCAGCAGTATTTGATCCTTAACAGAATAAAATATGTATCAAATAAGTAAAAGAAGTATCAAACCTGAGCTTGCAATTGGTTTCTAATGGCAGTTGCTCTTAATCCACCTCTTAAAGCTTCCATTTGAGCAGCTTCTCCTAAAACAGATTTATTTTTATCTGCGCTGATGCTGTAAAACAGAAGATGCAAATAGAGGAGTAAGTGGAACAGGAACCCAACCAGCATCTCTGCTTGTATCCATCCAGAACTGAAGTGGGTCAAGGCAGCTCCAGTCCTGTGCTGGAGGCGGCTTGGAGGAGCAGGGGGGCACCACCCCAAACCCTTCTCTTGGCTTCTCAGGGAGAGGTGTTTGATTGTGGCCTCTGGAGCAGCCAAGTGTGCTGCAGTGTGTCCAGTGGTGGTCTGGAGAACATTTCTCTTGGCTCACTCTGGAATTGAGCCTTAACAGGTGTGTTCCCTTCTGAGGATTGGAGCTGCTGTTTGGTGGCTCTGAACTGCACCAGGCTACTGGTAACTTAGTCTTTTTGTGACTGATATTGGAGGTAGCAGCACAGTGGTTTTATTGTGTGCAAGCTCTGGCCTTGGGAGTAAGATTCATCCCCAGAATTGTCCCAGTCAGATGAGAAATGGGTTGGATGAGTTTTCCTCCAGCCCTTGTACTGCTACATGTCTAAGCAGTGGATGGGATGGTTCCTTGCTGGACAGAGCCGACCTGAAAGGCTCTGTCTGCTGCAGCTCCATTGGTGGGAACATGGAAGCTCTCTAGAAGAGGGCCTGGATGTGTTTTTGGTTCAGTACCTTCACAGCAAACTGCACAGTGTGTGCTGGCCTGAGTACTTCCACATGGAGCTGGGATGGGGAACAGCTTTGGGAGCTGCTCTCCCAGTGTGCTGGGGTTGCCTGTAGCAAAGGTAAGAGTGATGCCTGCTCTTTCTCTTCCTCAGCTCCTGCTGCCTTAGGCCTGAGTTTGTCCCTGGTGCTGTGTTGTCCCTGGGCACAGTGATACCCAGGTGTGGCATTGCAGGGTGACCTGTCATTGGGGTGTCACCAGGGCCGGGGCAGCAGAGAGCGTTGGGCCTGTTTGTACAGGTGAAATCCCTCCTGCTGACTTCTTATGCAGTGACAGCATGTGGAACTGCTGTAAGAGGGCTCTTAGTCCTCTGCAGTGCTCTTGGCAGGCTGGCTTTTTTTTAGGGTAACTCAGGTTAGAAGGGACCTCTTCTAACCAGGTTATCCAGCCCAACTTCCTGCTCAGGGTAGGAAATCTGCTGGAGGGTGGCAGAAATAGCAGTGGGCCAAGGGGCTGTAGAAGCTAATTCCTGGAGTGCCACAGTGTTCCCAGAACAACACCCATTAAATGGGCATCTCCACTGGGTTGGCTCTGAAACGATCCACTTCCAGATGGTGCTGTGGTCCTTGAGCTGTCACTGCACAGTCCCTTCCCAGTGCTGCTGTAGGACTGAACACATGGGGTGTGGCCTGGGGCACTGAGCAGGGCATCTTCAGCCAGGGCTGCACCCTGGAAACACATCTCCTTGTGCCTGGTCCCTTAGGCACTGGCAAAACAGCTGAATCACAGGTGCTGTCTGTGCTGCTGCCAGCGCAGAGGCTGCTCCTGGGCACGGCAGCTGCTGCCACCCCTTTGGGAGGGATGCGGTGAAATGCCCAGCTCCTTGTCTCTCTGTCTGGTTTTCTCCCCAGGAGTGCAGAGGGAAGGTGAGGCAAACCCCCAGAGCTGTGATGCTGAGGTGTGCAGGCCTCTGGAAGATAACTGGGAACCTGCAGTCATCACTGGTGGGGCTGCAAGTGCCAGTCTGGCAGTGGCTTTGTGCCAGCTGAAGGCCTTAGTGAAGCTCATGTGCCATTTCCCAAATAAGATTGCATTTGAGACTAAAGTCTCTCCTTCTTCCAGTTCTTCCTTTGCTACTGCCTTGTCCAGAGGGGTAGGGCCAACAGCCTGTACCCCTCACGCTCCTCCAGGGAACCCCCCTTCTAAAGGGGCTATCCTGGACTCATCACCCCCAGACTGATGCAGCTGAGAGTGAGGATGAGTCACTCTTGTTAGCACAGGTAACACACAGCAGAGTTTGCACCCTGGATGTTGCTGCAGATAATTGAGAGGAGTTTGGTACTTAAATATAGAAGTGTTTGTTCTTGAGACTTGCAAAGCTGAAGCTTGTTGTGCAGAATTTGACCTGAATATGTTGGCTTTTAAATCTCTCTGGGACTGATACATGTTAAAATCTGCTGTGCTTCAGTGTTCTGATCTTTTTAAAACAGTCATGGTTGTGGCAGCCTGCTTAGTGAGTGCACCTGGACATTTCTAATTCTGAAGCCCATTTTAGCTGTCTTTTCTTATTTATATATTTACCTTGGGCGTCTGTTCTCCTTTCCTAGAAACACACAGGAGTGAATTCCCTGCCTCAGTGAGCCTTGTCAGCCAGGCCCTGCTCTTGGTGCTGGTGGAGGACCTGTGCTCCTTGGTGTTAATGCAATAAGCTTTTCTCTCTTCCTAGTTCTGCTGCTGTTTCCATTTTTCAGGGCAAGTGACTTACCATGTTGGTGACAGAACCAAGAATAGACCTCAGGTGTCCTGACTCTAATTCTGTGGTTCAGCTGTGGGATCATGCTGCCTTTTTTATTCCCCTGCCCCCTTCTTAGCAAGCCAGAAATAGCTGCCTGAATATCCTCAGTTCTTCTTCGCCCCAAATGAAGAATCTGTGAGGGCAGAGGTTCCTCTTTTGTAGTTCAGAAACAAAAGGGAGGCTGTGCTGTAGTTCTTATTTAGATGGTGGTTACTGCTAGTTTGATCACTTCTGCAGTTTTGGGAGCTGCTTTTCTGGTAGTGAGCTGGTAGTTGGTTTGAGATGATTGAGACTTCCGTGGTGATACAGCCCAGAGAGGACTGTGTGCCTTGGACTTGGGTTGGCTCCTCTTATGACAGCAGTGACTGCTTTTTTCAATGGATAATGGGAACAAAATCAAATTGTGAGGATTTAAGCTGGGCAGGACCTCTGGAGGTATCCAGTGTGCTGCTCAGGTGAGCTCCAAGGGCCAAGGACAGAGTTCCCCTCCACCACTGGCCTTGTCCTGCGGCTGCTCCACTTAAGAGGAAGAAATTCTTGTGCCACTGCTCTTGCTGCAGCTTCTTCAGTTTCTTTGTGCCCCTGTAAGAGTTTGGTGGTCTGTAAATGGAGGGGGGAATCCAGTGTCTGCTTTCCCTGTGCCAGGCAAAGCCCATTCCTGTGCTGTGTGGTGCAGCCCCACAGCTGGCTGTGGCCCTGTGGCCCCAGGTGTGCTGGCTCCTCACAGGCAGCTCCAGGTCCCACGGCTGCAGGTGAGAAGTGCTAAAACTTCGCTTAGGATTAGGCTGGAGAATTGATCACCCCTTCCCTGCCTGTAGCTTTGAGCTGCTGACAGAGGGGGAGATCTCACCCTGGCAGCTTGTCTGGCTGTGTCACTGCCTGACTTAGAGATGTAACTGGAGCTGTAGGAGGAGGTTGAGGTGCCCATTTGCCTTTCAGACATGCAAATGTTTCTCTTGCCATGGAGTTGCTCAGTGTCTGTAGGAGGTGCTGCTTTTTGGCTGACTAAAACATTCAGCTGCTCCCACCCCACCGGGGCAGAGCTTGGCTGGGTGGTAAAAACTGCAGACGAGCTGTTTTTTTGGAATTGCAGCAGGCTATTGTTTAGGACATCAGCTTTTTTTTTTTTTTCCTTTACAAGCTTATTTGATGCATGACAAAAGAAACTGCACTGTGTTCAGTCTCCAGGGCCTTGGTCATGCTGCTTCCCTGTCCTGTTGCACTGCCCCAAAGTGTACATGGCTCTGCAGCCTCTCGGCCTCAGGTGTCACCTGGTCGGAGCAGCAGCGTGGTGGCACTGAAATCTGGCTCTTCTGCCTTAGTTCTCCTGGTAAGAGCTTTCCTGTTATTTCTGCAAGAGCATCCAAGCAGAAGGGTGGATTTCCAGCCTTAGTAGTTGGTGGATGCAGGGGAAGTCTTAAGTTTACCATCCTTTCTGTGCTGAGTAGTCTCCCAGCAGATAAACTTCTGGAATCTCCTCTCTGGAGGTTGCAGTGTGGCTCCGTCTGACCTTGCTGGGGGTGCCAGCCAGCAGAAGTGACCCTCTGAAGGCCTTGGCATCATGGACCTGCTCAGACAAGTCCTGAACTCTTATAAATAGGCTTTTTCCAGCCCTGCAGTGAGCTTTGAGAGGCTGTAACATGTCTTCAGAGCACGACTTCAAAGAGTACATGTGTGTGTATGCTCCCCTCACACTCGGGGCTGTGCCAAGCGTGGCACGGAACCGCCTGCGCTCGGAGCCTGCAGGTGCCAGACGGTGCTGGCAGCATAAGAACTGGGGCCTGGCACCCTGCTCCTGCAACAGGATTGCTGTTTCCAGCCAGGGGGGAGCTCCCACTGATGTTCTGAGTGTGGGGAGTGAACTTGAACAGAAGGACCTGGGCAGCTGTCAGGTGAGGGGGATTTTTGCTCTGGGAAAGATTCAGTTGCTACATAATTTGACTAAACCCGAACAGTGTCAGCACTGATCTCCTTCTGGCTTGTTCTGCTGGGTGGTCTCCCCCAGAGCCAAGTGGAAGCACTTGTTGAGAGGTCAGTGTGGTGGTGGCAGAGCTTCTGGTCAGCTCTGATCGTCAGGAGTAAATTCAGTGGATGCTTCGTGTGGTGCTTAGTGCCATGGGCTAATTGACAAGAAGAGCTGTGTGCTCCAGGGTCCTGGGCATGTGCTGGGAGTCTTAACTGGCAGGAGGAAAAGTAAAAGCTGTTCTGAAGCTGTTTGGTTTGGGCATTGGGCATCTTGCTGTTTTTTAGGCCACCTTTCCCAAGATGTGCTGTGAACTGCAGCTTGTGCTGATGGAGTGATCTGCTTGAGACTGGGTAAACTCACTTTAAAAGTGCTAGTTCAGTGGTTGGTAACTGGACTTAAAGGATAATTTGGGGTCTGTGGGCAGAGTTGGCCTCAGGAGTTAAAACCAGTGCCCTGTGAAACCACTACTGTGGGCTCAGGGTAGCTGCTTATTTCTGTGAAGTGTCTGGTTTGGGTGTGATGACTCCAAGAGGCTTGTGCTCCCCTCAGTATCTTTTGGAGCCCTGACATGATGCAGGAATTAAGGTGCATTGCAACAGCATTGGTCTGACAGCATTTACTGGGAAAAGCTCAGCTAAGGAGGATGAATGGTTTTCAAAATGCTCCTTCTCCAGTGAGAGCCCTACGTGCCCATGACCTGGCAGTGCCACGTGGGTGTCAAGGCTGTTCCACAGAACTCTTAAACCTGCCAGTGCTGGGCTTACACACTCTGAGATGGAGCAGAGCGTGCTGGCTCCGGATCAGTCATTAAAGCTGCAGCAGTGAGTCAAAAGTCAGCACCGAGTTTCTACTAAAAGCTCCTTTCCTGCTGTCCCCTGCAGAGGAGCATTGGCATGTGCCTCCCTTGCAGAGCTGAGTGGAGGCAGGAAAAGTTCCAGAAGCTCTCCCCACGTGGCTGCTGTGCGAGCTGTGTTGACCCTTCAGTTAAAATTTCCCCTCTAGATGTGAAAAATACTTAGTTCTTTGCACTCACTTTTTTTTTTCTTAGTCTGTTTCCCTGACGTTTGCTGTTTCACTTTGGGACTTGCAAGGATGTTCTTGACACCAGGAATTGTTGATGCATCCTGCCATGCGCGTTGGGAATGTTATTCCCTTCCATGAGCTGTCTGGTTGGGAGGGGACACAAGGACAAATTCCCAGGGAGAACTGTGGCCACAAGGACTTTCGAGGGCTTTTAGATGGCCAACCTGTGTTTGGGCTCTTGTGCCCCATCTGCGAGAAGGGGTTGGGTGGGTTAGAGTAGGGAGTTAGAGCAAGATTCCATCAGGATGGGGGTGAGGAATAAAATCTGGTGTTTTATGCTGTTGTTTCCTAGGCCACCTAACAGGCTGGATTCAGGGCACTAAGCAAGCATAAAGGAGGAAATGCTGAGCCTGGCTCATGGCTTTTCCTCCCAATGTCCCTGTGAGAGGCCGTGGGTACCAGCTGAAGCTGAGTCAGGCCCACTGGGGTGATGTGGGGTCTCCCACGAGCTCAGTGTATCCTGCAGAGCGTGTAACCAAGTGCTGCCTGTGCAGAGCTGTCAAAGCTGCTGGAGTGGATGGAATCCATCTGCATTAACAGCAGAATGTCAGCACTTCCAGGACATGAGGTTAGGAGTGGGGCAGTTGGAGCCAGCAGGATTTTGCCTGGTGGTTAATGTCCAGACAGTGGATCCCTTTAAAGGCCAGTAATCCTGCTACTCCGGTGTGCTCACACTGGCCTTACTGGTTTTGTAGCTGTGGTGAGAGCTGAGCATTCCTGGGAGAAATGTATAAGTGGTGGCGGGGGTAAGGGTGAATAAATGAGGCAGAGCAGCTGGACCCTGTATGTCTTTGGGAGCTCTTGATGAGCTCCCAAACCCTTGCTAGTGCATCCTGAATGGAGTTGTGGTCCCTCATCTCTGGTAACCAGGAGATGAGGTGCAGGACAGCACTGCCTGGTAGCAATCTGCCTGGTACTTGCTGCTCCAGGTCTCTGGAATGCTGTGCAGCCAGAGTCAGCACAGGGCTGCTCCCTGCCCGGCGTTCCAAACCCACTGTCCTCACTGGCTGGGGAGGAGGAGGGCGTCAGTGCGGGAGCGTTTGGGCCATGGGATCAGCTGCTTTGCTTTGCCTCTTGTGCTGTTTAGTGACTAATCAGATTTTGGAGCCTGTCGGACACATTCAGCTGTCTCCCTGGAACAATACGCCGGCTGTATTTTTAAACATGTCACGTGGCTTCAGAGAAGTCGGTGGAGCAGTGTAGTGTGCCTTGCCTGGGCTGGGAGATGCTCTGCCCTGCTCTGAGCCCTGACTAGGAGGGAGCAGCGTCCTCCCTGGCTCCAGCTGCCTTCGTTCCCCTGGCTCCTGGGGCTCTGCCCAGGTAAGGACTGCTGGGCCAGCTGGGATTTCCCGTGGCTGCAGGTCTGGGTGTGAGCACAGGTGCTGCTGTTGGGGAGAGCCAAGGGCAGGACGTCCCTTTCCAGGTGTGGTCAGAGGTGAGTGCATAGTCCTGTACTGTAGCCAAAATAGGAGAAACTTGCAGGGATAAGGCTCTGCAAACGTGGGAAGATGCTGTGACTCTCACTCAGGGCTCAGCTGGGTTGAGGGAGATGCTTCAAGTAAAGGACTTACCCGTACCTGTCTGGGATCTCTGCTGGCGTTGTTTCTCCCTAAGTGTGAGGCTGGAGATGCCAGTTCCACAGCAGGTGTGCCTCTGGATAATGTGGCTTGGGACAGGTACATCCCACCATCTTGCCTCAGGTACCTTGGCAGGTTTCTCTGGTGCTGACACTGCCTTGTCCTGGTGTCTGACCGTAGTGTACTTGAAGCATGATGGCATTTTTACTTTCCTGGACTGGGAGGTGTTTGGGATTATTAATCCTCATCTGCACAGGAGCTGCTGAAAATCAGGATTAAAACCCTGTGGTCCAGCTGGCTGAGATCAGGTGGGGCTGGAGGAGCTCAAGTGGATCCCAAACTTGCTTTGCTGAAAACTGAAAGCTTCAGGACAAGCTGCCTTGTTTTTCAAGCTCTGAATAATTGAAACCATTTCTGAACGCTTTGCTCTTTCCATTGGGTTTGGGGACACATTCAGCTTGCTGAGACTTGCTCCTTTTGAATAGAGCTGACTGGTGTTGTGCCCCTGTGGGATCCTGCGTGGCTGAGCCTGCCCTGTGCTCTCTCTCCTCCTGGGTGGCAGCTACCTGGACATCACTGACCAGGACATGACTTTGACCCCTTGGCGGTCTGGTGCTCTGCCTGGGGGACAGCTCCATTTGCAGAGAGGAATTTGCCTGGATTCTGCTCAGTGGGAGACACACCTGCTGTGTGAGGGAAGCAGTCTGGCGAGTACCTGTCTGTTGGCTCTCAGGCAGAGGCCTGACCAGACAGGCTTGTTGTGAACACGCACCAGGGACGGGGCTTGCTGAGGGCTGCAAAGCCTCTCCGTCAGCAGGCCAGGCTGGCACCTTCCTGGCTGCCCATAACCACCTCCTGGTGGGTCTGATGTGAGGCAGTATACCACCTCTGAGCTTGGAAATGCCTGCTGGTGTGCTCCTCTCAGCCTGGTGTGTGCCCCCATTGCTGGGGAGCTGCACCCCGGGCTCCCAGCTTGCTCCGGCACAAGCATCAAGAAGTGGCATGGGCTGGTCAGAGAGGCCTGTCCAGAGCACCTCTGAGATCGATATCTAGGTTTCGGGGTTTCTTATTCTCTCCCAGACAAAGTGGGATTTCTGGCTGATTTCGCTTTCAGGGGATTAACCCACCCTCATGTTCGTCAGCCACACCAGGCTGCTGCTGCTGGCTCCGGCTATGCAGCACTGTGGCACAACTGATGGCAAAGAGCTGTGGAGAGGGTTGGTACCTGCCAGAGGTGCCACCTCCCTGACATGCCATTTGTGGGCTGGCAGGAGCCCGGTGCCTCTGCCAGAAGAGCTGAGAGGAAGGTGGTGTGTTGTGCTGCAGCACTGACAGACAGTGTCTCTCTGTTGCAGTTCTCAGCATGCTGAGTAGCCCTCTCGGGAATGTCCTGGGGAAGCCCCCACTGAGTTTCCTGCCTCTAGACCCCATTGGTTCAGACCTGTCAGAAAAGTTTTCCACGCCGTCGCTGAGGAACTCCCGGTCCCTCCTGGACTCCCGCTCCAGCAGCCCCTCGGACTCTGACACCAGTGGGTTCAGCTCTGGCTCCGACCACCTCTCAGACTTGATCGTAAGTTTGGGTCTCGCACCCACTCCGTGGTTCCTGGGATCTTGCTGTGTTTCTGGGGAGCATGGGAGAGCTGTGGGGGGCTGCCAAGGAAGGGAGTGCTGGAGGGAGCTGTCATGCCCACGCTGACACAGCCCAGGGTTTGGGAGAAGGGCTGCTCATGCACTCCCTCAGCACAAGCCAGTAATATCCTCATATTTTTTCTTCTAAATAAATATTTTGGCTGTAGGGCTCTGTGCTTGCAGCCCTAATGGGTTATAGTAGCTCTCAGGGAGATCTGAGTGCTTGAGCTGGTGTGTGTCAAGGTGGATGTCTGTCCTGATTCCAGCAGGGAGGTTGCTGATGAGCACAGCTACTTCCAGGCTCCAGCTTGGACTTCTCAGGAGCTCCTGTCCCTGCCTTTCATTGCCCTTCCTGTTTGCTGACTGCAGTTCCCCATCTCAGGGCTGTTTCTTCTTGAGCAAACTGGGTCTAGCCTGCTCCTATTCCCTAAAGCACAGCTAAATTTGGAAGGCAGGGAGCACGGCGAGTGTCAGTCTCGCTGCCCCAGTCTGTGCTGTGCTCTGTGAGCAGCAGCTCTGGATGCCAGCAGGACAGCCTGGTTCCAGCCAGCTCAGGAGGTGCTGCTGCATGGCCTGGCCTGGCCTTGGCACAGAAGGATAAAGCCAGGAGCTGCTCCTGGCTCTGCCACAGTGTGGTTGTGGCCTTGACCCCTTGGACAAGGGGTTGGGATGTATGTGAAGGACACAGCTGACTGGATGTGGGGTTGATTTTGCTGTGATCCACCCTGGAGAATCAGGATCTGCTCTGGGAGTGGCTGCAGCACCCCAGGCAGGGATGGTGGCAGGCAGTGCAGGGCACAGGGCTCTGTGCTGGCCTTGTTTGGGAAGGTCAGGTCTCCTGGCATGGCCCTGGTGTGGGCAGCTGCCACAGGGATGGATCTGCAGCACAGCTGGCAGCGTGAGCTGCAGTGTCTCACATCCCTGCTTCTCCTTCAATCCATGCTTTCCTTCCTTCTGCCCTGGGAGGGGCATGTGAAACCTGTGAGTGGCTGTGGCCAGCAGTGTCCACTTCCTGGTCAGGTGGGCCTGGAGCTGGGCTGGAAGGGTGGGATCCAGCTGGTGCCTTTGGAGCTGGTGGGTGCTGCCAGTGAGCCCTGCCCACTGAAGCCATTCCTCCTGGGGTGGCTGGTGCTCCCTGGAGGTTACAGTGTCCTTGGGGTTGTGCAGCAGGGGGTAACTCTTGGCTTTGTGGTCTGTGAGGTGCCTCCTGCTTAACAATCCCTGCTACTGATCATGGGCATGGGGGGAATGACTGCAGGGATAGGCCTTTGCCAGGGAAGTTCTGGTCCTGTGAGGGTGCTGGGGCAGATGGGTGGCTGCTTTCCTGCTCCTGCTAGATGTCAGAGGGTCTCGGGAGATCACTGAGAGCTCCTTCTAGTACCATGGGTGAGGGCACAGCCCCAGTGTGGTGCCTCACCCCGGCATTATGTGCTCTTACTCTGGAGCTGGATTTCAATGTGGCCTTTCTCTTACAGTCAAGCCTTCGCATCTCCCCACCTCTGCCCTTCCTGCCTCTCGGTGGGGTGTCAAGAGAACCCCTGAAGATGGGAGTGGGATCCCAGCTGGATCAAGATCAAGCTGCCCTGGCTGCAGTAACTTCCTCCCCAGCCAGTGCATCGAAAAGATGGCCTGGAGCATCTGCGTGGCCTTCCTGGGACCTTCTGGACTCTCCGGAAGATCCCTTCAGTATCGAAAGAGAAGCCCGGCTTCATCGGCAAGCGGCAGGTGAGTTGGGGGTGGTCCTGGCAGGCTGCAGGGCCAGGGGATGGTCCCAGACCTCTGGGAGGGCATGGTGGTGTCTGTGCGGGCACCGTGGCTGGGCATGGAGCTTGCACAAGGGCAGGGCTTTCTCCAGGCACAAGCCTGGCTCTGGCTCCTACTTGCTGAGAGAACAGGCAGGTGTCTGGGCAGCCTGTAGTTGGGGAATATGGGGAAGACCTATGGGAGAGTGGGAAGGAAGCGATCCTGTACTGAGTGTTACTGGTGTCTGTCCAAGCTGTGAACGAAGCAACTTGCACCTGGAGTGGGCAGCTGCCTCCCCGAAACTACAAGAACCCTGTTTACTCGTGCAAAGTGTTCCTGGGAGGAGTCCCATGGGACATCACAGAAGGTGAGCAACCCCTGGCCCCACACTGAGGCCTTGGGTGTTGACATGGGGAAGGGTGCAGGATGGAGTCGTTGCGGGGGCACACTGACCTCTTTCCTTCTGCCTGTAGCTGGGCTGATCAACACTTTCCGTGTTTTTGGCTCCCTGAGTGTGGAGTGGCCCGGTAAGGATGGCAAACACCCACGCTGTCCTCCCAAAGGTAATATGCCTAAAGGTAATAGCGACACGGTAGGGTTACTTTTTTCCCATGCTATGTTACAGCACGGATGCTGGGATGGTACGGCTGCATGCTGGTCACTGGATGGTACAGAACACCCTGGGTAATGTCCCGCCCTCACCTGGGTCTGCACCTGGGCTGCAGAGTCACCCCCAACCCAGCGTCCCCACCCCTCCCTAGCAGGGCTGGACAGAGCTATGGGGTGATGGGAACCTTCTCTGGATTGTTTCTGGAGTTCCACATGGGGCTGTGGCTCCAGATAACAGCTGGTCCCCACTACCAGCATGTGGTGAGTCCAGACGGGCACCCACAGCACACTGACAGCCTGGGGACCAGTGAGCCAGCAATGTCCAGGGCCTGATCCTGTCTGGAGCAGCTGGACTGACATGTTGTATAAGCAGGAGGGAGTTATGGGGTAGGAAGTGGCTGTTTGGTGCCCACTGGCCCTGTTCAGGCACCAGAGCAGTGTGAGGCACAGCGCTGGCACCCATGGAAGTGACTTTAAAATCCTGGACTTACATTTCTGAGCCAGGATATTCTAAATGTGAAGCAGAATCCATTTTTCTGCAGGCCTCACTGTGGCCAGGCTGGTGGTGCCCACTTGGCATGTCCAGGTGTGGTTTGTGCCTAAGAGACAGTAGCCCCTGTGGATGTGGGCATTCTGCCCCTTGTGCCACGCTGGGTTTGGGCTCTTCCCAGCTTGTCCATACTCTGGATTGTACAAAGAGTCTGCTGGGGACAGCAAGAGCTGTCACACAGAAAATTCAGGTGGCATCTGAGTGATTTTGAGGGTGTCTGCAAACTGGGATGATGCCTTCCTTCTCTACCACAGTTCTAACAGCAGTTTCTCTCCCTTCCCCTCCAAAGGATACGTGTACCTGGTGTTCGAGTCGGAGAAGTCGGTGCGTGCGCTGCTCCAGGCGTGCTCCCAGGACCTGCTGAGCCCCGACGGGCTCAGTGAGTACTACTTCAAGATGTCCAGCCGCAGGATGCGCTGCAAAGAGGTGAGCAGAGCCACAGGGGCAGCAGGGGATGTGGATGAGATCCTTGGAGAAAAGGAAAGCAGGGCTGGAACAGCAGCAGCAGGAGTGCTGGCTCCTGGCCAGCCTTAACTGGTGTGTTGCTGTGGTGGGGATGTGTCAGGGCTGTGTCTGTGTCCTTCACAACTGCTTGTGTTAAACTGATGTGGAGCTTGTGGGTTGGTGGCAGACCCTGCCTTCAGCTTCAGTTAGCTGGAAAGGAGCACGGGAACAGGGAATTCTACTGCTCCATGCTGCTTCTAGCACACCTTTGCTTCTGGAATCAGACTGGGATCCCTCTGATGCTTTGTCAGGCCTCCTCTACTTGCAAAACTAATGGCTTTCATGTTCCCCAGGTAGATACTTTAGATCCCAGGTTGTTCCCCAGTGCAGCCTTGTCTGGCTCTGACTTGTGCTCTGGAGGTACTGAGGCTGCTGGAGGCTCCATTTGGCCTTCCAGGAAAGGGGAACCTCAGATCAGGGACCACTGCCTGAGTTAGGGGAGTTACAGGATGGAGATCCAGCTCTTACCTAGACAGGCACAAACTAACTTGCTCCAGACAGCTCTCCAGGTGTCTGGTGACTGGCAGTGCTTCTGTGCTTGGTGATTTAGCTCTGCCAGAAGCTTTTCCTCTCTGGAGCCCTCCATCAGCTGCTGAGCAGATGGGAGCTCCTGTTGGAGTTGGCAGTGGGTGGGTTGTTCCAGTGATCCCCTCCAACAACAGGCTCCTGTGCTGGGAGGCATCCGACTGGGCCATAAACATTTGGTGCAGGTATGTGGATTGTCTCCTGGCTGCCAGCCTCAAGGGACTGGTGGCTTAGACTCCAGTTTGGCTGGAAGCAGGAGTTGGTTTTGTTCCCTTGTGGACTCTCCAGAGGTATTTGGAGCTCCAGAGCTGGGATGCCCTGGATGTGGACCCTGAGCAGCAACAACAAGTGACACTTGCTGCTCAGGAGTGTGGTCTGAGGGTCTGGGATGGCTCCTGTGAGCTGAGCACAGAGCGTGTGGCTCTGCAGGCCGTGGCTGACCTGCCCTGTGTGTGTGTGGTTCCAGGTGCAGGTGATCCCGTGGGTCTTGGCCGACAGCAACTTTGTACGCAGCCCATCACAGCGGCTCGACCCCAGCAAGACGGTGTTCGTGGGGGCCCTGCACGGGATGCTCAATGCAGAGGCCCTGGCAGCCGTCATGTATGACCTGTTTGGAGGGGTGGTCTACGCTGGCATCGACACGGACAAGCACAAGTATCCCATTGGTAAGTGACAGTCCTGCCAGCATCATGCTCTGAGCAGGCTGCAGTGGTGCCCTTGGCTTGTCCCTCAATTGGAAGACTGCCCAGGTGCCAGGCTCTGGGAGCAGATGTCTGTTCAGCCTCTTCCACAGTCTGTGCTCCTTACCTCCTGGCCATGGGGAGACAACACCAACCTTGGAGAGGGCTGTCAGAGTTGACGTGCCTGGGAACTGGAAGATCCTAGGTTATTCCAGAGCAGCTTGAGGGTTTTAATACCCCTTTAGGCATTGGTGAAGGGTTTCCTGTCCTTGTTTGGTGCTGTTACTGGTTGTTGGATGCTGCTGCAGCTACTCTTCCATCCCTGGAGCTGAGACAGCTGTGGGTCTTACCCACACTTTGGGCTCTTGTCACTGGAGCTGAAGCATGACATGTCATGACACATGTCCCCTGTTTATGTCCCTGATGGCCTCACGGGCCAGGGGACACCACTGAGGTGACTGGTCTGTGTGGGAAAAGCCCTATAGTGTGTGCCTGAGGACCAGCTTTCCAGGCTCAGGCTGCAGCATGTCACAAACTTGAGGAGAGACTCTGAATCTCCTGGTGTTGCCAGGCAGGAACATAATCAGAGCTTGGTAGTGCAGAGCTGTCACTGCTTGTCACTGTCCTTGGACAGTGGTCAGGCTTTTCTGGGCAAGTCTTGCGTTTAGAACTTGCCCAGGGTGCTGAGAAGCCCTTGAAGTGTCTTTAGGGGGACAGTCCCAAGGGGGTGGGAATGGCAGAATGAATGACTGTTAAAGCAAATTCTGTGAGGCCATAGATGAAGTATCACAGAACCTCCCTGTGCAGGCCCTGTGTGAGGTCCTAGGGCATCACCCCAACCTCCCGTGGTTCATGCGGAGCCTGTGTTGCTCCAAGTAGGCAAGAACCCTCTCCCAACAGCTCAGTGGCACTTCCACCCTTGAAGCTGTCCTAAAGTCACAGCAGTCTGCACTCAGTTCTGGTAGTTAACTAAGCTTTGCCCTGATGGTTTGTGCTGATTGAGGCATCTCTTATAACTCCAGACTGGATCCAGGCCCTCCCACCTGTGTTCTGTTCCATGCTCTGGGAGAGGAATGATGGGTTTGGGTGACACTTGGTGCTGTGGCTGAACTGGAGGAATCTGCTGGTGTGTCAGTCGTGGAACACCCAGCACTCCCCTTAGGCCCCGAACAGGAACTGGGAGGAAAGCATGGATGTGTTTTCCCAGAGCTAAACAGAACTTGGCTGGAAGCAAGTGGCGCAGGATTGCTGCTGACTGGCAATGAGGCTGCAAAACATAAGGCTCTGGGGTGAGGGGGAGGCTGCAAAGAAAAGCTGCTGAGCTGTCTCAGCACTGGCATATCCCAGGCGCAGGTGTGGAGCCGCTGCTTTGCTGCCCTTGGCAGGGCTGTGCCAGCCTCCCTCCAGCTGCTGCTCCTCCTGGGAGTGTGGGGCCTGGGCAAGGGGGCAGGCAGAGCCCCCAGGCCCTGGAGACCATCTCCTTGCCAAAGCTGAGCTGTGCTGGGGAAGGAGTGGTGCTGGCAGTGGCTCCCCCTCATCCCCCACTGATTCACTTGTGATCTGGCTCATTCCAGGGTCAGGACGTGTCACCTTCAACAACCAGCGCAGTTACCTGAAGGCTGTGACCGCTGCATTTGTGGAGATCAAAACCACCAAGTTTACTAAGAAGGTGAGTGGGGCTGGTGGGGCAGCCCAGGGAGGGGGATCTATGTTGTGGCTGGTGCTGCTGGGGGCACCACAGCCCACGGGCGGAGGGGAAGTGGGGAGCTGACAGCCCAAGGGGTGCTGGGGATGGATGTGGGGTACCCAAGGAGTGAACAGTTGCCCCAGCACTGCTCTGTGCCCACTGCCTGGTTCTCCTGCAGGTCCAGATCGACCCTTACCTGGAGGACTCCATGTGCCAAGTCTGCAGCTCCCAGCCCGGCCCGTTCTTCTGCAGAGACCAGGTAAGGCTGGTTCTCTTGTGCCAGGAGCAGTGGGTTTGTGTTGGTGTCCAGGGATGTCCCTTCCTGAGTGGGCAGGATGGGGTGCCCAGTTGGGGGTGAGCCCTTGTTTTGGAGGAGGGGCAGCTCTGGTGCTCACCAGGAAGCGCAGGTAGCTTTTCCCCTGCCTCAGTTTGGGAATGGTATGATTCTGCTGGTGTTGTGCCAGTGTATCAGGGCCTACTGTGGGATGGGCTAGTGCCCCTGAGGGGGGGAGGGGAAGGAGGGGAGGCTGCTGCTCTGCAAGCTGTGACAAGCTGGAGTCAGAGTGTGTCACCCTGAGGTCACTCGTGGGGCTGCCCAAGGCACAGGGGGCTCTGGCTGACCTCCCCTCTCTGCAGGCAGAGGAGCTTGGCCAGGGTCTGGCAGCTTCCCACAGAGTCAGAGTGGGAGATGAGCAGCAGCAGCTCTGCTCCAGGGGCAGAGATGCAGGGGAGTTGGGGCAGAGCTTGGATGCTGTGCCAGTACCCAGGCCCTGACTTTCAAACTGTTCAGAAGATGGAAGCTGGGCACATCATGCCATCACTGGCATTCCCTCCCTCCCATCCACGGATCCACCATTCTGGCGGGGGCTGCTACACGGGGCAGGGAGGGAGGGGAGAAACTGCTTTGCTTCTGGCAACCCTTTGCTGCTGGAAAGCCCACGGTGTTGCTGCTCTGCTCTGCCCACAGATCTGCTTCAAGTACTTCTGCCGCTCCTGCTGGCACTGGCAGCACTCCATGGAGGTCCTGCGCCACCACCGCCCGCTGATGCGCAACCAGAAGAACAGGGACTCCTCCAGCTAAAGGGCGCCGGGGCCGCCGCAGGCGCAGGGGAGTCCCTTGGAGAACCTGCCGAGTGGGGAGCAGGGAAGCGCCTGCCGGAGCCAGGCCCGGCTGGGAACGTTCTTCCTGAGGACTGACGGGGAAAAAAAAACAACAAAAAAAAAACAACAACAAATCTTACATTCATGTTTGCACTTGCTGGTCTTTTTGTTTCTGCACTAATGCACAGTGAGTTTTGTTGGGGTTTGTTTGGGGGTGTTTTGAGTGGGGGGGAGCGCCCCTCAAGCCATTCTGCAGTTCCCAGACTTTGGTTCCTGGTTTGCTGACGAGAAGCAAAAATTGAAAATGAAGAAAACCCAACCAACCAAGGGCCACGTGTCGCGGGGGTGTCGCCGCAGGCGCCTCCGCCTCAGTTTTTTTATTTTTTAAAGGCGCTTTTTTACATTCCTTGCAATACTGGTGGAGAGAGCGCAGGTCTCATTGGTCATTGTTTTGCCGTTGCCATACAGTGCCTTTCCATTCATTTACCCCCACCTGGACGGCGTGACCTGGGTGTTCAGCTGGCGTTTTTTACTGTAACAACAAAGGAGACTTTGCTCTTCATTTAAACCAAATCATATTTCATATTTTACGCTCGAGGGTTTTTACGAGTTCCTTTTTACACTCTTAAAAACAGTTTTTAAGTCGTTTGAAACGAGAGATTTTTTTCTTTCCTGGCAGCTTTTAACATTATTGCAATTTGTGTCTGGGGGCTGCTGGCGGGACGTTGTAAATCAAGAGGTTTGCAACGGGACAGGCCGGGCTTTGTTTTTGTTTTTGGATTTGAAACTGGATGGGATGATGATCTCTGAGCTGCTGTATATAGTTTTAAAATAGTTTGTTGCACTTTTTTAAGTTGCACTTACGGGGGGTTGATAGAGGTTTTTAATCACACAAAGTCACAGGACTTAAACCTTTTCTTTTTGTAACAAGCTAAAAAAGGGCTGCGTTTCGGTGGATGATTAAGGTTCCTGGGAGCCCTTTCTCTTAGAGGGGACAAGTAATTTTCCATTCCTTCCCGAGATGTTTGGAGTAACAGTGCAGTCGACTGAAATGCTGCTGCTGGGATTTGAGACCTTTAATTATGCCGATTATTATTTTTTTTGTTACTTCCCCCTCTATTGGAAGCTGTGTGCCAAAGAACCAGTGTCATAATTTCTCCCTCTTTATTATGATGATTTTTTTTCTTTCCTGCTGAGCTGATGTTGCATTGTTGCATATCCCAGCTGCTCTTTGTGGGGTTTTGTGAAGCTGTTTGTGAAGTCTCTACCTCATTGTAGTATATGCAGGCAAGACTGCACTCTCCTACAGACGCGTGGAGTAAGCTGTGGTGTAGTTTTTGGCACATAATAAACACGTTGCAGCAAAAAAAAAAAAAGCCCTTTCTTGTGCTCTCTACTGCGGGGGGGTAGGTGTCTTTAAATTTGGGAGGGCTGTGTTGTCTCTTCCAGAGGTAGGGGGAGGGGTATGGATGGAGTTATGGATACTGTGGGTGACTTGGTGGGAGGGAGCTCTCTCTGCTGGGAGGTGCGTTTTTAGATCCCACTTACCAGAGGTGTTCGTGGGACCCCTGAGCTCTAGCTGGAGCTCCTCTAATTGCAGCAGCAAGTTAATGAGGTTAATCAGAAGAGATTGTGCGTTCCCAGCCTTGGTGGTGCAGAGGTGACACCCTGCAGGCCTATGAGGTGAGAGAGGGACCCCAGGGGTCCTTTCTGCAGGGGTGGGGAGGGCTGAGTGGGACTTTAGGTGCAGTGAGGGATGCCCACAGGGGGCACCCTCGTGTGCCCCATGTCCTTGGAGGGTTTGGGGGGGGGGTTAAGGTATTGGGCTCCTTTTTTGTGCCCCCTTCTAACTCTGCAGCCACCCGCGTGTGGTCACCCCTCCTTTGGGGCTGTGTGATGCGAGTTTGTGCGTGCTCTATGTCTTTCATCACAGCCTATCCTGGGATGTTTTGGTGCCCCAGAACGGCCTCCTGGGTGGGTCCATCCCGCTCTGGGGACACGGAGCGGTGCTGGGCGGTCCGGGTGCGGCCCCGGGGCCGAGCGGGTCGGGCGGCGCTGGGACCCTGCGGAGTCCCCGGGCCTGAGCCGCGCCCACCCAGCCATAGCCACGCCCCGTAACCACGCCCACGGCGCCCCTGTGGACACCCTCCGAGCCGCCAGGGGGCGCTGTGCGCTTCCGCCGCCTTCCGCCTCCTCCGGTCTCTTTGCGCGGCTGCCGCCGACATGGTGAGTCCGGGCCCCGCCATCCGTCGCCATCCGCCTGCCGGGCTGCGGTGGGAGCGGCGGCGGGGACCGCGCGGGGACCGGGGGGAGCGGGGCGAGGGGCTGTGGGGGGCAGCGGGCGGTGGGATGGCCGGGGGAGGGGGCGCTGGGTGGGGAGGCGCTGGGCTCGGTCTCGGCGGGGCCTTACTGATGCTGGCCCCGCGCAGGGACGCGTCCGGACGAAGACGGTGAAGAAGGCGGCGCGGGTGATCATCGAGAAGTACTACACGCGCCTGGGGAACGACTTCCACACCAACAAGCGCGTGTGCGAGGAGATCGCCATCATCCCCAGCAAGAAGCTGCGTAACAAGATCGCGGGGTGAGGAACGGGGGCGTTCTGGGTGGGGTTTGGGCCCTGAAGGTGTCCCGGGGGGTTCGGGCACGGGAAGGTTCCGGGTGGGGTTTGGGCACTAAGGGGTGTCCCGGGGGGAGGTTAGGGCCAGGCCCTGCATTCGAAAGTGATCACGGTCCCGCCCGTGGCCGGGTCATCGATAGTGCAGGGAGAGGAGCGCGAGAGCTTTCCCGTGTTTGGGGGGGTCCCTGTCCCCCCCCAAACCCTGTTGCTGTCGGACAGTTCGTCTCTGATGTCCCCCGGAGATGGCGGTACATCGCCGGGGTGGGCGGTGACAGCTCCATCTCCTCATCCCGCCGCGGTTGGGGGTGTGAAGAAGGGTGGCGGGAGCCCCGGGGAAGCCCTGGACACCCCCGTGTCCCCACAGGTATGTCACCCACCTGATGAAGCGAATCCAGAGGGGACCCGTCCGCGGCATCTCCATCAAACTGCAGGAGGAGGAGAGGGAGAGAAGGGACAACTACGTCCCCGAGGTGAGGCTCTGCCGTTGCTCCCTCCTGCCTTAGCACATCTCTATCAATAGGTCCAGATTCCTTTAAAAAAATCCTCAGCTCGGGGAGGGTTTGGATCAAGGGGGCTGAGGTGGAGCTCTCCAGACCTACTTCTTGGAGTGGGAAGGGCAGCTGGTTTCTTGCATTTTGGTTTTCCTGACTTTAAAAGGGGGAAAAAAACAACTTGTTGGGAGGCAGGAGGGTATTTCAGAGCAGCTGGAAACCTGCCCTGCAGCCAGTGTTGCTGGAGAGGAGGAATTAGTGGCACCCCTTCCTCTTAGCCCTGTGTTCCAAAGATCCCAACTATCACCTGGGCGAGGTGCTCCAAGAGCATTTCCTGTGTTCTAGGGGCTTGATCCCGTTGCTCCCAAATCCGATGGCCTTCAGGCACAGTGCATTTTACCCCTCTCCCAGATCTCCCTGGTGGGCTCCTGGCAGAGCTGCTGGTTTCTGTGCTGCACAAACCTAGGTGGTGCCAGGGTGTGGTTACCTTTGTATCCGAAGGTTGTAGGGAAGAGACTCCAAGCAGGGAAGGAGCATCCCCGCTGCAGCTGTTGGCACAGTATCAGCTGAACTTGCACTGTTTCTTAGAAAAAT
>NW_016690238.1:589886-593764 GCF_001604755.1 Lepidothrix coronata | reverse complement strand
CCCGGTGTGATGTAGCTCTTGGGGAAGGAAACCCATGGCGATGGAGGTTTGGGGTCTAGAGAGGGCTGGAGGAAGTTTTCCTGGGTTTAAAGAGCAGGAGTGTAGGTGTGGAGGTGGGACACACTGTGGGCTACTTCTGGTCACGGCCAGAACCGGTGCAGTTGTGGGCCCAACCCCAGCTCCTCAGCAGCCTTGGCCTGGAGCATACTGGGCCTTGGTTTTCCAAGGATTTGCCGTAAAACAGGCTCTTCTCTCATACTGTGACTTCTCACCATGTTCTGTCAAGAGAGCTGGGCTCCATTGGGGTCCTCTTGGCTCTGCTGCTTGAGCCCTTCCCCAGAGTGGGCAGAGAGATCCTTTCTGTATTGGGATGGGACCGGAGTGGCTGTGGGACACCCAGGGGGTAGTGGGGCTTTATCAAACCACATCTCTGTCTCCCCTCCGTCCCCAGGTCTCTGCCCTTGACCAGGAGATCATTGAAGTGGACCCAGACACCAAGGAAATGCTGAAGCTCCTGGTGAGTGGCCTCAGTTATCCCCTGCATGGTCAGTGGCATGTTCTTGGCACTGCTCCCACTCGTGTTGGCTAAAGGCTCCATCACTGGGGACATGGTGGGGGTCCCTCTACCCTGGGTCCTGTGGGCAGATTAATTCCTATATGGCTTTTGGGAGGGGAGGGAGAGACATGGTGGTTTTGCCATGGGCAGGGTGGGTGTGCTCCTTGCCCTCCCCTCCAAGGATTCCCTCACCATTGTACTGATCTCCGGAGTGGGGTGATCTCCCCCTCATTGAATTCCCCCATGGTGCTGCCACAGCACCTTCTCGCTCCCCACCCTCAGTGGTCACTGGGCAGGGTCCTGTTGCTGATCCTGTTGTTCCCGTGTTGTTTTCCAGGACTTTGGCAGCCTGTCCAACCTGCAGGTGACACAGCCCACAGTGGGGATGAACTTCAAGACGCCCCGAGGAGCGCTCTGAGTCCATCCCTGTGTGTCGTTTTTCCAATAAACGTGAGGAAACCACCTCAGCCTGCCTGGTCTTTGGACACCTGTGTCCCTGGGGATGAGGGAGGGCGGGTTCTCAGGTGCAGAGGACTCAGCACCTTCCTGTTTGCGGCATCTTCTTGAGTTCTTTTCTGGCTGCTTGGGGTGTGAGGATCAAAGTGGTATTTTAGAGGCTCTCCTGCTTTTGGGGCCATGGGAGAGAATGACCATGGTGGCTCCTTGGAGCTTGTGGGAACATGTGCTTCCCTGAGCAGGCAGCCCAGGGTCAGGCTGTGCCAGAATTAAAGCTGCTTTTTATAACCCCACTGGTCACTTTTAAGTGCTTAAATGAAAGGGAAGAGTCTTACAGTTACTTGATAAAATAAAAGCAAGGAGACCTCGATGTGTCCTTCCAAGGAAAACTGTTCACAGCCATAGCTTAAACCCCCTTCCTGGTAGGAATAAAATGACAAAAGATTTGTGTTTTGGAAAGAAATGTCTATATTTGTGTTTGTTGTGAAATTTAGGTACTTGAAATATTTGCAGTAAATACTTGAAATATTTGCAGTAAATTTAACAAGTGTTTGAATACACATTGAACATGTTGAGCTGCAGTCAGATAATTTATAAATCCTCTCTGGCAGCTCTTAAATAGGGAAGTTTTTGCTGCTCCAGCCACCTATGCATTACAATTTCCTCTTCATTTTGGTCTTCCTCTCACAGTAAATGCTAATTTTGGTTTGAACCCAGTAGGCCGTGTAGCCTGACGTGCCGGGGATGAAGTCGTGGAGCTCCCCTTCATATTTCTTCATGTCCCGGGAGGAGGTGTAGCCTGTCCAGGGAAAACAGGCTCACTGGGGTCCCTGCTCCCCCCCTCCATCCACAGGCTTTTCCAGGCATATTTACCTGTCACCATGTTATTCATTGGGTATTTCTGGAGGGCACGGTATGGAAATTCCCCCTGGGAAGGTGCTTCAGAGCCTGTTTCTTCACTGCTGTATCAGGGTGGGGGCAAAAAACATTCTGTGTGTTAGTTCCTGTGCACTGGGATCGCTTGGAATTTGGGGGGTCGTGTCCAAAATCCACCATCCAGGGTGGGAAAATACCTCTTGTCCAGGTCTAGCGCTTCCCCCTCAGGTTCTTCCTCGCAGCCATTTCTTACCGCCTCCGCTTCCTCTGTTGGATTTCCGTTGGGCTGTGAAAATCAGCACAGGGTTGAGTTAAAATGGTTCCCTTGGTGTGTCCCCCCAGAGCACCTGGGAAGTGCTCCAGGAGAATGGAATTGTTAGGGCTTGTGATTTCAGGTGTAATTTAGAGTTTCATTTTAGGTCTAAGCACATTTTTGCTTCAAAAGTGCTGGGAAGTTGCTTTGAAAGGAGAGGGGGCACAAATTAGAGGGAAAATGCTGCACCAAAGGGTTGAGCTCTGCCTGTGGCAATCAGTGTCCCTGGAATGGTGAGTTGGGCATGGTTTTCCTTGGCCCTCCTTTTGTTATTAGTGTATTTATAAAAACACTTATTATCCTTTACAGACATGGCCAGACTAAGTTATAACCGAGTTTTCGCCTCTAACGTTCTTTCTGCCTGATCTGACTACTTCCTTAAACACTTCCTGAGTGTTCCTTTTTCCCAAGATGACACACCCTCCTTTTTTTCCCCTAAGTTCCTGTGAAAGCTTCCTGCTCAGCCAGGCCCATCTTAAGGAATGTCCAGCTTTCATCGGTCCCTTTGTTTTTAAGGTCAGCTTTCCAAGGGACTTTCCAAGCTGGTGTCCTGAATAGACCAAAGTCAACCCTCTGGAAATCCAGGGTAGAGGTTTTGTTGTTGACTTTATGTAGTATTAAAAACTCCATTTTGTGGTCGCTGTGCCTCCAGCTGTTTATACGAGACTTGATCCTGTGTAATATGAATTTCTCATCTTACCTTTTCTTCAAGGACATCCACCTGCTCCCAAATAAAACAGCCGATTTTCCTTCTGATTTCTGCCAAGAAGAACAAAACAAATGACTGAGAGCATCAAATAACAGGACTGTGGCCTTGCTGCCTGAGCGAGGCCCTGCAGGTGCCTCTGAGGACAACAAGACCGAAGTGCAACATCCTGCCTCTGGGCAAGGGCAATTCCAAGCACAGATCCAGGCTGGGGGAATGGATTAAGCACAGCCCTGAGGAGAAGGACTTGGTGGAGGAGGAGCTGGATATGCCAAGTTGTGTGAGCTGGCACCGAGAAATCCCCTGTGCCCTGGGCTGATCCCACAGCGTGGGAAGCAGAGGAGCGGGGGGATTCTGCCCCCTCAGGTGAGACCCCACCTGCAATGCTGCTTCCAGCTCTGGGGTCCAACATCAGAAGGACATGGAGCTGCTGGAGCGAGTCCAGATGGGGCCACAGAGATGCTCCAAGGACTGGAGCCCCTCTGCTCTGGAGCCAGGCTGGGAGAGCTGGGGGTGTTCACCTGGAGAAGAGAAGGCTCCGGGGAGACCTGAGAGCCCCTTCCAGTGCCTAAAGAGGCTCCAACAGAGCTGGAGAGGGACTTGGAACAAGTGCCTGGAGGGACAGGGGAATGGCCTTAAGCTGCTAAAGGGTAGTCTTAGATTAGAGATTCAGCATAAATTTTTCACTGTGAGAGTGGTGAAGCCCTGGCACAGGTTGCCCAGAGAAGCTATGGCTGTCCCAACCCTGGAAGTGCCTAAAACCATGTTGGACAGGGCTTGGAGCAACCTGGTCTAGTGGAAGGTGTCCCTGCCAGCGGCAGAGGGTGGAATGAGATGAGCTTTAAGGTCCCTTCCAACCCCAAACCATTCTGTGATTCTGTGATAATAGATGGAGCATAAGCTGCCTCCAGGGAGGAAGAGCCACTAGAGCAGAAGGAAATTCCCTCCCTGCAGAGAAGTAACTGATGGTC